>NW_026779252.1:0-130450 GCF_030144855.1 Hypanus sabinus
GTGTGCCTTCTCCATTCAAACTGCTAACCATGTCCGATCACCAGTGTGCCTTCTACATTCAAGTTGCTAACCATGTCGGGTCTGTGTGCCTTCTACATTCAAACTGCTTACCTTGTCCGATCACCAGTGAGCCTTCTACATTCAAACTGCTAACCATTTCGGGTCAGTGTGCCTTCTCCATTCAAACTACTAACCATATCCGATCACCAGTGTGCCTTCTCCATTCAAACTGCAAACCATGTCGGGTCAGTGTGCCTTCTCCATTCAAACTGCTAACCATGTCGGTTCAGTCTGCCTTCTCCATTCAAACTGCTAACCATGTCGGCTCAGTGTGCCTTCTCCATTCAAACTGCTAACCATGTCGGGTCTGTGTGCCTTCTCCATTCAAACTGCTAACCATGTCCGATCACCAGTGTGCCTTCTCCATTCAAACTGCTAACCATGTCGGGTCAGTGTGCCTTCTCCATTCAAACTACTAACCATGTCGGGTCAGTGTGCCTTCTCCATTCAAACTGCAAACCATGTCGAGTCAGTATGTCTTCTACATTCAAACTGCAAACCATGTCTGGTCAGTGTGCCTTCTCCATTCAAACTGCTAACCATGTCGGGTCAGTGTGCCTTCTCCATTCAAACTGCTAACCATGTCGGGTCAGTGTGCCTTCTCCATTCAAACTGCTAACCATGTCGGGTCAGTGTGCCTTCTCCATTCAAACTGCTAACCATGTCGGGTCAGTGTGCCTTCTCCATTCAAACTGCTAACCATGTCGTGTCAGTGTGTCTTCTCCATTCAAATTGCTAACCATGTCCGATCACCAGTGTGCCTTCTCCATTCAAACTGCTAACCATGTCCGATCACCAGTGTGCCTTCTCCATTCAAACTGCTAACCATGTCCGATCACCAGTGTGCCTTCTCCATTCAAACTGCTAACCATGTCGTGTCAGTGTGCCTTCTCCATTCAAACTGCTAACCATGTCGGTTCAGTGTGCCTTCTCCATTCAAACTGCTAACCATGTCGGCTCAGTGTGCCTTCTCCATTCAAACTGCTAACCATGTCGGGTCTGTGTGCCTTCTCCATTCAAACTGCTAACCATGTCCGATCACCAGTGTGCCTTCTCCATTCAAACTGCTAACCATGTCGGGTCAGTGTGCCTTCTCCATTCAAACTACTAACCATGTCGGGTCAGTGTGCCTTCTCCATTCAAACTGCAAACCATGTCGAGTCAGTATGTCTTCTACATTCAAACTGCAAACCATGTCTGGTCAGTGGGCCTTCTCCATTCAAACTGCTAACCATGTCGGGTCAGTGTGTCTTCTCCATTCAAACTGCTAACCATGTCGGGTCAGTGTGCCTTCTCCATTCAAACTGCTAACCATGTCGGGTCAGTGTGCCTTCTCCATTCAAACTGCTAACCATGTCGGGTCAGTGTGCCTTCTCCATTCAAACTGCTAACCATGTCGTGTCAGTGTGTCTTCTCCATTCAAATTGCTAACCATGTCCGATCACCAGTGTGCCTTCTCCATTCAAACTGCTAACCATGTCCGATCACCAGTGTGCCTTCTCCATTCAAACTGCTAACCATGTCCGATCACCAGTGTGCCTTCTCCATTCAAACTGCTAACCATGTCGTGTCAGTGTGCCTTCTCCATTCAAACTGCTAACCATGTCGGGTCAGTGTGCCTTCTCCATTCAAACTGCTAACCATGTCGGGTCAGTGTGCCTTCTACATTCAAACTGCTAACCATGTCGGGTCAGTGTGCCTTCTCCATTCAAACTATTAACCATGTCAGGTCTGTGTGCCTTCTACATTCAAACTGCTTACCTTGTCCGATCACCAGTGAGCCTTCTACATTCAAACTGCTAACCATGTCGGGTCAGTGTGCCTTCTCCATTCAAACTACTAACCATATCCGATCACCAGTGTGCCTTCTCCATTCAAACTGCTAACCATGTCGTGTCAGTGTGTCTTCTCCATTCAAACTGCTAACCATGTCCGATCACCAGTGTGCCTTCTCCATTCAAACTGCTAACCATGTCCGATCACCAGTGTGCCTTCTCCATTCAAACTGCTAACAATGTCGGGTCAGTGTGCCTTCTCCATTCAAACTGCTAACAATGTCGGGTCAGTGTGCCTTCTCCATTCAAACTGTTTACCTTCTCCGATCACCAGTGTGCCTTCTCCATTCAAACTGCTAACCATGTCGGGACAGTGTGCCTTCTCCATTCAAACTGCTTACCTTGTCCGATCACCAGTGTGCCTTCTCCATTCTAACTGCTAACCATGTCGGGTCAGTGTGCCTTCTACATTCAAACTGCTAACCATGTCGGGTCTGTGTGCCTTCTCCATTCAAACTACTAACCATATCCGATCACCAGTGTGCCTTCTCCATTCAAACTGCAAACCATGTCGGGTCAGTGTGCCTTCCCCATTCAAACTGCTAACCATGTCGGTTCAGTGTGCCTTCTCCATTCAAACTGCTAACCATGTCGGATCAGTGTGCCTTCTCCATTCAAACTGCTAACCATGTCGGGTCAGTGTGCCTTCTCCATTCAAACTGCTAACCATGTCCGATCACCAGTGTGCCTTCTCCATTCAAACTGCTAACCATGTCGGTTCAGTGTGCCTTCTCCATTCAAACAGCTAACCATGTCGGGTCAGTGAGCCTTCTGCATTCAAACTGCTAACCATGTCGGGTCAGTGTGCCTTCTCCTTTCAAACTACTAACCATGTCGGGTCTGTGTGTCTTCTCCATTCAAACTGCTAACCATGTCGGGTCAGTGTGCCTTCTCCATTCAAACTGCTAACCATGTCCGATCACCAGTGTGCCTTCTCCATTCAAACTGCTAACCTTGTCGGTTCAGTGTGCCTTCTCCATTCAAACAGCTAACCATGTCGGGTCAGTGAGCCTTCTCCATTCAAACTGCTAACCATGTCGGGTCAGTGTGCCTTCTCCTTTCAAACTACTAACCATGTCGGGTCTGTGTGCCTTCTCCATTCAAACTGCTAACCATGTCCGATCACCAATGTGCCTTCTCCATTCAATCTGCTAACCATGTCCGATCACCATTGTGCCTTCTCCATTCAAACTGCTAACCATGTCGGGTCAGTGTGCCTTCTCCATTCAAACTACTAAACATGTCGGGTCAGTGTGCCTTCTCCATTGAAACTGCTAAACATGTCGGGTCTGTGTGCCTTCTCCATTCAAACTGCTAACCATGTCGGGTCAGTGTGCCTTCTCCATTCAAACTGCAAACCATGTCGGGTCAGTGTGCCTTCTCCATTCAAACTACTAACCATGTCGGGTCAGTGTGCCTTCTCCATTCAAACTGCTAACCATGTCCGATCACCAGTGTGCCTTCTCCATTCAAACTGCTAAACATGTCGGGTCAGTGTGCCTTCTCCATTCAAACTGCTAAACATGTCGGGTCATTGTGCCTTCTCCATTCAAACTGCTAACCATGTCGGGTCAGTGTGCCTTCTCCATTCAAACTGCTAACCATGTCCGGTCAGTGTGCCTTCTCCATTCAAACTGCTAACCATGTCGGGTCATTGTGCCTTCTCCATTCAAACTGCTAAACATGTCGTGTCATTGTGCCTTCTCCATTCAAACTGCTAACCATGACGGGTCAGTGTGCCTTCTCCATTCAAACTGCTAACCATTTCGGGTCAGTGTGCCTTCTCCATTCAAACTGCTAACCATGTCGGGTCAGTGTGCCTTCTCCATTCAAACTGTTAACCATGTCGGGTCAGTGTGCCTTCTCCATTCAAACTGCTAAACATGTCGGGTCATTGTTCCTTCTCCATTCAAACTGCTAAACATGTCGGATCATTGTGCCTTCTCCACTCAAACTGCTAACCATGTCCGATCACCAGTGTGCCTTCTACATTCAAACTGCTAACCATGTCAGGTCAGTGTGTCTTCTCCATTCAAACTGCTAACCATGTCCGATCACCAGTGTGCCTTCTCCATTCAAACTGCTAACCATGTCGGGTCATTGTGCTTTTTCCATTCAAACTGCTAACCATGTCCGATCACCAGTGTGCCTTCTCCATTCAAACTGCTAACCATATCGGGTAAGTGTGTCTTCTCCATTCAAACTGCTAAACATGTCCGATCACCAGTGTGCCTTCTCCATTCAAACTGCTAACCATGTCGGGTCAGTGTGTCTTCTCCAATCAAACTGCTAACCATGACCGATCACCAGTGCGACTTCTCCATTCAAACTGCTAACCAGGTCCGATCACCAGTGTGCCTTCTCCATTCAAACTGTTAACCATGTCGGGTCATTTTGCCTTCTCCACTCAAACTGCTAACCATGTCCGATCACCAGTGTGCCTTCTAAATTCAAACTGCTAAACATGTCGGGTCATTGTGCCTTCTCCATTCAAACTGCTAACCAAGTCGGGTCAGTGTGCCTTCTCCATTCAAACTGCTAACCATGTCGGTTCAGTGTGCCTTCTCCATTCAAACAGCTAACCATGTCGGGTCAGTGAGCCTTCTCCATTCAAACTGCTAACCATGTCGGGTCAGTGTGCCTTCTCCTTTCAAACTACTAACCATGTCGGGTCTGTGTGCCTTCTCCATTCAAACTGCTAACCATTTCCGATCACCAATGTGCCTTCTCCATTCAATCTGCTAACCATGTCCGATCACCATTGTGCCTTCTCCATTCAAACTGCTAACCATGTTGGGTCAGTGTGCCTTCTCCATTCAAACTACTAACCATGTCGGGTCAGTGTGCCTTCTCCATTGAAACTGCTAAACATGTCGGGTCAGTGTGCCTTCTCCATTCAAACTGCTAACCATGTCGGGTCAGTGTGCCTTCTCCATTCAAACTGCAAACCATGTCGGGTCAGTGTGCCTTCTCCATTCAAACTACTAACCATGTCGGGTCAGTGTGCATTCTCCATTCAAACTGCTAACCATGTCGGGTCAGTGTGCCTTCTCCATTCAAACTGCTAACCATGTCCGATCACCAGTGTGCCTTCTCCATTCAAACTGCTAAACATGTCGGGTCAGTGTGCCTTCTCCATTCAAACTGCTAAACATGTCGGGTCATTGTGCCTTCTCCATTCAAACTGCTAACCATGTCGGGTCAGTGTGCCTTCTCCATTCAAACTGCTAACCATGTCCGGTCAGTGTGCCTTCTCCATTCAAACTGCTAACCATGTCGGGTCATTGTGCCTTCTCCATTCAAACTGCTAACCATGTCGGGTCATTGTGCCTTCTCCATTCAAACAGCTAACCATGTCTGGTCAGTGTGCCTTCTCCATTCAAACTGCTAACCATCTCGGGTCAGTGTGTCTTCTCCATTCAAACTGCTAACCATGTCCGATCACCAGTGTGCCTTCTCCATTCAAACTGCTAACCATGTCGGGTCAGTATGCCTTCTGCATTCAAACTGCTAACCATGTCCGATCACCAGTGTGCCTTCTCCATTCAAACTGCTAACCATGTCGGGTCAGTGTGTCTTCAGCATTCAAACTGCTAACCATGTCGGGTCAGTGTGCCTTCTCCATTCAAACTGCTAACCATGTCGGGTCAGTGTGCCTTCTCCATTCAAACTGCTAGCCATGTCCGATCACCAGTGTGCCTTCTCCATTCAAACTGCGAACCATGTCGGGTCAGTGTGCCTGCTCCATTCAAACTGCTAGCCATGTCCGATCACCAGTGTGCCTTCTCCATTCAAACTGCTAACCATTTCGGGTCAGTGTGCCTTCTCCATTCAAACTGCTAACCATGTCGGGTCAGTGTGCCTTCTCCATTCAAACTGCTAACCATGTCGGGTCAGTGTGCCTTCTCCATTCAAACTGCTAACCATGTCAGGTCAGTGTGCCTTCTCCATTCAAACAGCTAACCATGTCGGGTCAGTGTGCCTTCTCCATTCAAACTGCTAACCATGTCTGGTCAGTGTGCCTTCTCCATTCAAACTGCTAACCATGTCGAGTCAGTGTGCCTTCTCCATTCAAACTGCTAACCATGTCTGGTCAGTGTGCCTTCTCCATTCAAACTGCTAACCATGTCGAGTCAGTGTGCCTTCTCCATTCAAACTGCTAACCATGTCGAGTCAGTGTGCCTTCTCCATTCAAACTGCTAACCATGTCGAGTCAGTGTGCCTTCTCCATTCAAACTGCTAACTATGTCGGGTCAGTGTGCCTTCTCCATTCAAACTGCTAACCATGTCCGATCAACAGTGTGCCTTCTCCATTCAAACTGCTAACCATGTCCGATCACCAGTGTGCCTTCTCCATTCAAACTGCTTACCATTTCGGGTCATTGTGCCTTCTCCATTCAAACTGCTAACCATGTCCGATCACCAGTGTGCCTTCTCAAGTCAAACTGCGAACCATGTCCGATCACCAGTGTGTCTTCTCCAATCAAACTGCTAACCATGTCCGATCACCAGTGTGCCTTCTCCATTCAAACTGCTAACCATGTCCGATCACCAGTGTGCCTTCTCCATTCAAACTGCTAACCATGTCCTATCACCAGTGTGCCTTCTACATTCAAACTGCTAACAATGTCGGGTCAGTGTGCGTTCTCCATTCATACTGCTAACCATGTCGGGTCAGTGTGCCTTCTCCATTCAAACTGCTAACCATGTCGAGTCAGTGTGCCTTCTCCATTCAAACTGCTAACCGTTTCCGATCACCAGTGTGCCTACTCCATTCAAACAGCTAACCATGTCAGGTCTGTGTGCCTTCTCCATTCAAACAGCTAACCATGTCTGGTCAGTGTGCCTTCTCCATTCAAACTGCTAATCATGTCTGGTCAGTGTGCCTTCCCCTTTCAAACTGCTAACCATCTCGGGTCAGTGTGTCTTCTCCATTCAAACTGCTAACCATGTCCGATCACCAGTGTGCCTTCTCCATTCAAACTGCTAACCATGTCGGGTCAGTATGCCTTCTGCATTCAAACTGCTAACCATGTCCGATCACCAGTGTGCCTTCTCCATTCAAACTGCTAACCATGTCGGGTCAGTGTGTCTTCAGCATTCAAACTGCTAACCATGTCGGGTCAGTGTGCCTTCTCCATTCAAACTGCTAACCATGTCGGGTCAGTGTGCCTTCTCCATTCAAACTGCCAGCCATGTCCGATCACCAGTGTGCCTTCTCCATTCAAACTGCTAACCATGTCGGGTCAGTGTGCCTGCTCCATTCAAACTGCTAGCCATGTCCGATCACCAGTGTGCCTTCTCCATTCAAACTGCTAACCATGTCGGGTCAGTGTGCCTTCTCCATTCAAACTGCTAACCATGTCGGGTCAGTGTGCCTTCTCCATTCAAAGTGCTAACCATGACAGGTCAGTGTGCCTTCTCCATTCAAACAGCTAACCATGTCGGGTCAGTGTGCCTTCTCCATTCAAACTGCTAACCATGTCTGGTCAGTGTGCCTTCTCCATTCAAACTGCTAACCATGTCGAGTCAGTGTGCCTTCTCCATTCAAACTGCTAACCATGTCTGGTCAGTGTGCCTTCTCCATTCAAACTGCTAACCATGTCGAGTCAGTGTGCCTTCTCCATTCAAACTGCTAACCATGTCGAGTCAGTGTGCCTTCTCCATTCAAACTGCTAACCATGTCGAGTCAGTGTGCCTTCTCCATTCAAACTGCTAACCATGTCGGGTCAGTGTGCCTTCTCCATTCAAACTGCTAACCATGTCCGATCAACAGTGTGCCTTCTCCATTCAAACTGCTAACCATGTCCGATCACCAGTGTGCCTTCTCCATTCAAACTGCTTACCATTTCGGGTCATTGTGCCTTCTCCATTCAAACTGCTAACCATGTCCGATCACCAGTGTGCCTTCTCAAGTCAAACTGCTAACCATGTCCGATCACCAGTGTGTCTTCTCCAATCAAACTGCTAACCATGTCCGATCACCAGTGTGCCTTCTCCATTCAAACTGCTAACCATGTCCGATCACCAGTGTGCCTTCTCCATTCAAACTGCTAACCATGTCCTATCACCAGTGTGCCTTCTACATTCAAACTGCTAACAATGTCGGGTCAGTGTGCGTTCTCCATTCATACTGCTAACCATGTCGGGTCAGTGTGCCTTCTCCATTCAAACTGCTAACCATGTCAGTTCAGTGTGCCTTCTCCATTCAAACTGCTAACCATGTCAGGTCAGTGTGCCTTCTCCATTCAAACTGCTAACCATGTCGGGTCATTGTGCCTTTTCCATTCAAACTGCTAACCATGTCGGGTCAGTGTGCCTTCTCCATTCGAACTGCTAACTATGTCGGGTCAGTGTGCCTTCTCCATTCCAACTGCTAACCATGTCGGGTCATTGTGCCTTCTCCATTCAAACTGCTAACCATGTCGGGTCAGTGTGTCTTCTCCATTCAAACTGCTAACCATGTCGGGTCAGTATGCCTTCTCCATTCAAACTATTAACCATGTTGGGTCAGTGTGCCTTCTCCATTCAAACTGCTAACCATGTCCGATCACCAGTGTGCTTTCTACATTCAAACTGCTAACCATGTCGGGTCAGTGTGCGTTCTCCATTCAAACTGCTAACCATGTCGGGTCAGTGTGCCTTCTCCATTCAAACTGCTAACCATGTCCGATCACCAGTGTGCCTTCTCAATTCAAACTGCTAACCATGTCCGATCACCTGTGTGTCTTCTCCATTCAAACTGCGAACCATGTCCGATCACCAGTGTGCCTTCTCCATTCAAACTGCTAACCATGTCCGATCACCAGTGTGCCTTCTCCATTCAAACTGCTAACCATGTCCGATCACCAGTGTGCCTTCTCAAGTCAAACTGCGAACCATGTCCGATCACCAGTGTGTCTTCTCCAATCAAACTGCTAACCATGTCCGATCACCAGTGTGCCTTCTCCATTCAAACTGCTAACCATGTCCGATCACCAGTGTGCCTTCTCCATTCAAACTGCTAACCATGTCCTATCACCAGTGTGCCTTCTACATTCAAACTGCTAACAATGTCGGGTCAGTGTGCGTTCTCCATTCATACTGCTAACCATGTCGGGTCAGTGTGCCTTCTCCATTCAAACTGCTAACCATGTCGAGTCAGTGTGCCTTCTCCATTCAAACTGCTAACCGTTTCCGATCACCTGTGTGCCTACTCCATTCAAACAGCTAACCATGTCAGGTCTGTGTGCCTTCTCCATTCAAACAGCTAACCATGTCTGGTCAGTGTGCCTTCTCCATTCAAACTGCTAATCATGTCTGGTCAGTGTGCCTTCCCCTTTCAAACTGCTAACCATCTCGGGTCAGTGTGTCTTCTCCATTCAAACTGCTAACCATGTCCGATCACCAGTGTGCCTTCTCCATTCAAACTGCTAACCATGTCGGGTCAGTATGCCTTCTGCATTCAAACTGCTAACCATGTCCGATCACCAGTGTGCCTTCTCCATTCAAACTGCTAACCATGTCGGGTCAGTGTGTCTTCAGCATTCAAACTGCTAACCATGTCGGGTCAGTGTGCCTTCTCCATTCAAACTGCTAACCATGTCGGGTCAGTGTGCCTTCTCCATTCAAACTGCTAGCCATGTCCGATCACCAGTGTGCCTTCTCCATTCAAACTGCTAACCATGTCGGGTCAGTGTGCCTGCTCCATTCAAACTGCTAGCCATGTCCGATCACCAGTGTGCCTTCTCCATTCAAACTGCTAACCATGTCGGGTCAGTGTGCCTTCTCCATTCAAACTGCTAACCATGTCGGGTCAGTGTGCCTTCTCCATTCAAACTGCTAACCATGACAGGTCAGTGTGCCTTCTCCATTCAAACAGCTAACCATGTCGGGTCAGTGTGCCTTCTCCATTCAAACTGCTAACCATGTCTGGTCAGTGTGCCTTCTCCATTCAAACTGCTAACCATGTCGAGTCAGTGTGCCTTCTCCATTCAAACTGCTAACCATGTCTGGTCAGTGTGCCTTCTCCATTCAAACTGCTAACCATGTCGAGTCAGTGTGCCTTCTCCATTCAAACTGCTAACCATGTCGAGTCAGTGTGCCTTCTCCATTCAAACTGCTAACCATGTCGAGTCAGTGTGCCTTCTCCATTCAAACTGCTAACCATGTCGGGTCAGTGTGCCTTCTCCATTCAAACTGCTAACCATGTCCGATCAACAGTGTGCCTTCTCCATTCAAACTGCTAACCATGTCCGATCACCAGTGTGCCTTCTCCATTCAAACTGCTTACCATTTCGGGTCATTGTGCCTTCTCCATTCAAACTGCTAACCATGTCCGATCACCAGTGTGCCTTCTCAAGTCAAACTGCTAACCATGTCCGATCACCAGTGTGTCTTCTCCAATCAAACTGCTAACCATGTCCGATCACCAGTGTGCCTTCTCCATTCAAACTGCTAACCATGTCCGATCACCAGTGTGCCTTCTCCATTCAAACTGCTAACCATGTCCTATCACCAGTGTGCCTTCTACATTCAAACTGCTAACAATGTCGGGTCAGTGTGCGTTCTCCATTCAAACTGCTAACCATGTCGGGTCAGTGTGTCTTCTCCATTCAAACTGCTAACCATGTCGGGTCAGTATGCCTTCTCCATTCAAACTATTAACCATGTTGGGTCAGTGTGCCTTCTCCATTCAAACTGCTAACCATGTCCGATCACCAGTGTGCTTTCTACATTCAAACTGCTAACCATGTCGGGTCAGTGTGCGTTCTCCATTCAAACTGCTAACCATGTCGGGTCAGTGTGCCTTCTCCATTCAAACTGCTAACCATGTCAGTTCAGTGTGCCTTCTCCATTCAAACTGCTAACCATGTCGGGTCAGTGTGCCTTCTCCATTCGAACTGGTAACCATGTCGGGTCAGTGTGCCTTCTCCATTCAAACTGCTAACCATGTCGGGTCAGTGTGCCTTCTCCATTCGAACTGCTAACCATGTCGGGTCAGTGTGCCTTCTCCATTCAAACTGCTAACCATTTCGGGTCATTGTGCCTTTTCCATTCAAACTGCTAACCATGTCGGGTCAGTGTGCCTTCTCCATTCGAACTGCTAACCATGTCGGGTCAGTGTGCCTTCTCCATTCAAACTGCTAACCATATCGGGTCATTGTGCATTTTCCATTCAAACTGCTAACCATGTCGGGTCAGTGTGCCTTCTCCATTCAAATTCGAAACCATGTCGGGTCAGTGTGCCTTCTCCATTCAAATTGCTAACCATGTCCGATCACCAGTGTGCCTTCTCCATTCAAACTGCTAACCATGTCGGGTCAGTGTGCCTTCTCCATTGAAACTGCTAACCATGTCGGGTCAGTGTGCCTTCTCCATTCAAACTGCTAACCATTTCGGGTCAGTGTGCCTTCTCCATTCAAACTGCTAACCATGTCGGGTCAGTGTGCCTTCTCCATTCAAACTGTTAACCATGTCGGGTCAGTGTGCCTTCTCCATTCAAACTGCTAAACATGTCGGGTCATTGTTCCTTCTCCATTCAAACTGCTAAACATGTCGGATCATTGTCCCTTCTCCACTCAAACTGCTAACCATGTCCGATCACCAGTGTGCCTTCTACATTCAAACTGCTAACCATGTCAGGTCAGTGTGTCTTCTCCATTCAAACTGCTAACCATGTCCGATCACCAGTGTGCCTTCTCCATTCAAACTGCTAACCATGTCGGGTCATTGTGCCTTTTCCATTCAAACTGCTAACCATGTCCGATCACCAGTGTGCCTTCTCCATTCAAACTGCTAACCATATCGGGTCAGTGTGTCTTCTCCATTCAAACTGCTAAACATGACCGATCACCAGTGTGCCTTCTCCATTCAAACTGCTAACCATGTCGGGTCAGTGTGTCTTCTCCAATCAAACTGCTAACCATGACCGATCACCAGTGCGCCTTCTCCATTCAAACTGCTAACCAGGTCCGATCACCAGTGTGCCTTCTCCATTCAAACTGTTAACAATGTCGGGTCATTTTGCCTTCTCCACTCAAACTGCTAACCATGTCCGATCACCAGTGTGCCTTCTAAATTCAAACTGCTAAACATGTCGGGTCATTGTGCCTTCTCCATTCAAACTGCTAACCAAGTCGGGTCAGTGTGCCTTCTCCATTCAAACTGCTAACCATGTCGGGTCAGTTTGCCTTCTCCATTCAAACTGCTAACCATGTCGGGTCAGTGTGTCTTCTCCATTCAAACTGCTAACCATGTCCGATCACCAGTGTGCCTTCTCCATTCAAACTGCTAACCATATCGGGTCAGTGTGCCTTCTCCATTCAAACTGCTAACCATATCGGGTCAGTGTGCCTTCTCCATTCAAACTGCTAAACATGTCGGGTCAGTGTGCGTTCTCCATTCAAACTGCTAAACATGTCGGGTCATTGTGCCTTCTCCATTCAAACTGCTAACCATGTTGGGTCAGTGTGCCTTCTCCATTCAAACTGCTAACCATGTCCGGTCAGTGTGCCTTTTCCATTCAAACTGCTAACCATGTCGGGTCATTGTGCCTTCTAAATTCAAACTGCTAACCATGACAGGTCAGTGTGCCTTCTCCATTCAAACAGCTAACCATGTCGGGTCAGTGTGCCTTCTGCATTCAAACTGCTAACCATGTCCGATCACCAGTGTGCCTTCTCCATTCAAACTGCTAACCATGTCGGGTCAGTGTGTCTTCAGCATTCAAACTGCTAACCATGTCGGGTCAGTGTGCCTTCTCCATTCAAACTGCTAACCATGTCGGGTCAGTGTGCCTTCTCCATTCAAACTGCTAGCCATGTCCGATCACCAGTGTGCCTTCTCCATTCAAACTGCTAACCATGTCGGGTCAGTGTGCCTGCTCCATTCAAACTGCTAGCCATGTCCGATCACCAGTGTGCCTTCTCCATTCAAACTGCTAACCATGTCGGGTCAGTGTGCCTTCTCCATTCAAACTGCTAACCATGTCGGGTCAGTGTGCCTTCTCCATTCAAACTGCTAACCATGACAGGTCAGTGTGCCTTCTCCATTCAAACAGCTAACCATGTCGGGTCAGTGTGCCTTCTCCATTCAAACTGCTAACCATGTCTGGTCAGTGTGCCTTCTCCATTCAAACTGCTAACCATGTCGAGTCAGTGTGCCTTCTCCATTCAAACTGCTAACCATGTCTGGTCAGTGTGCCTTCTCCATTCAAACTGCTAACCATGTCGAGTCAGTGTGCCTTCTCCATTCAAACTGCTAACCATGTCGAGTCAGTGTGCCTTCTCCATTCAAACTGCTAACCATGTCGAGTCAGTGTGCCTTCTCCATTCAAACTGCTAACCATGTCGGGTCAGTGTGCCTTCTCCATTCAAACTGCTAACCATGTCCGATCAACAGTGTGCCTTCTCCATTCAAACTGCTAACCATGTCCGATCACCAGTGTGCCTTCTCCATTCAAACTGCTTACCATTTCGGGTCATTGTGCCTTCTCCATTCAAACTGCTAACCATGTCCGATCACCAGTGTGCCTTCTCAAGTCAAACTGCTAACCATGTCCGATCACCAGTGTGTCTTCTCCAATCAAACTGCTAACCATGTCCGATCACCAGTGTGCCTTCTCCATTCAAACTGCTAACCATGTCCGATCACCAGTGTGCCTTCTCCATTCAAACTGCTAACCATGTCCTATCACCAGTGTGCCTTCTACATTCAAACTGCTAACAATGTCGGGTCAGTGTGCGTTCTCCATTCAAACTGCTAACCATGTCGGGTCAGTGTGTCTTCTCCATTCAAACTGCTAACCATGTCGGGTCAGTATGCCTTCTCCATTCAAACTATTAACCATGTTGGGTCAGTGTGCCTTCTCCATTCAAACTGCTAACCATGTCCGATCACCAGTGTGCTTTCTACATTCAAACTGCTAACCATGTCGGGTCAGTGTGCGTTCTCCATTCAAACTGCTAACCATGTCGGGTCAGTGTGCCTTCTCCATTCAAACTGCTAACCATGTCAGTTCAGTGTGCCTTCTCCATTCAAACTGCTAACCATGTCGGGTCAGTGTGCCTTCTCCATTCGAACTGGTAACCATGTCGGGTCAGTGTGCCTTCTCCATTCAAACTGCTAACCATGTCGGGTCAGTGTGCCTTCTCCATTCGAACTGCTAACCATGTCGGGTCAGTGTGCCTTCTCCATTCAAACTGCTAACCATTTCGGGTCATTGTGCCTTTTCCATTCAAACTGCTAACCATGTCGGGTCAGTGTGCCTTCTCCATTCGAACTGCTAACCATGTCGGGTCAGTGTGCCTTCTCCATTCAAACTGCTAACCATATCGGGTCATTGTGCATTTTCCATTCAAACTGCTAACCATGTCGGGTCAGTGTGCCTTCTCCATTCAAATTCGAAACCATGTCGGGTCAGTGTGCCTTCTCCATTCAAATTGCTAACCATGTCCGATCACCAGTGTGCCTTCTCCATTCAAACTGCTAACCATGTCGGGTCAGTGTGCCTTCTCCATTGAAACTGCTAACCATGTCGGGTCAGTGTGCCTTCTCCATTCAAACTGCTAACCATTTCGGGTCAGTGTGCCTTCTCCATTCAAACTGCTAACCATGTCGGGTCAGTGTGCCTTCTCCATTCAAACTGTTAACCATGTCGGGTCAGTGTGCCTTCTCCATTCAAACTGCTAAACATGTCGGGTCATTGTTCCTTCTCCATTCAAACTGCTAAACATGTCGGATCATTGTCCCTTCTCCACTCAAACTGCTAACCATGTCCGATCACCAGTGTGCCTTCTACATTCAAACTGCTAACCATGTCAGGTCAGTGTGTCTTCTCCATTCAAACTGCTAACCATGTCCGATCACCAGTGTGCCTTCTCCATTCAAACTGCTAACCATGTCG
Source organism: Hypanus sabinus (assembly GCF_030144855.1). NCBI lineage: Eukaryota > Metazoa > Chordata > Chondrichthyes > Myliobatiformes > Dasyatidae > Hypanus > Hypanus sabinus. Next base: position 14,782 of record NW_026779252.1, read on the forward strand.
GGTCATTGTGCCTTTTCCATTCAAACTGCTAACCATGTCCGATCACCAGTGTGCCTTCTCCATTCAAACTGCTAACCATATCGGGTCAGTGTGTCTTCTCCATTCAAACTGCTAAACATGACCGATCACCAGTGTGCCTTCTCCATTCAAACTGCTAACCATGTCGGGTCAGTGTGTCTTCTCCAATCAAACTGCTAACCATGACCGATCACCAGTGCGCCTTCTCCATTCAAACTGCTAACCAGGTCCGATCACCAGTGTGCCTTCTCCATTCAAACTGTTAACAATGTCGGGTCATTTTGCCTTCTCCACTCAAACTGCTAACCATGTCCGATCACCAGTGTGCCTTCTAAATTCAAACTGCTAAACATGTCGGGTCATTGTGCCTTCTCCATTCAAACTGCTAACCAAGTCGGGTCAGTGTGCCTTCTCCATTCAAACTGCTAACCATGTCGGGTCAGTTTGCCTTCTCCATTCAAACTGCTAACCATGTCGGGTCAGTGTGTCTTCTCCATTCAAACTGCTAACCATGTCCGATCACCAGTGTGCCTTCTCCATTCAAACTGCTAACCATATCGGGTCAGTGTGCCTTCTCCATTCAAACTGCTAACCATATCGGGTCAGTGTGCCTTCTCCATTCAAACTGCTAAACATGTCGGGTCAGTGTGCGTTCTCCATTCAAACTGCTAAACATGTCGGGTCATTGTGCCTTCTCCATTCAAACTGCTAACCATGTTGGGTCAGTGTGCCTTCTCCATTCAAACTGCTAACCATGTCCGGTCAGTGTGCCTTTTCCATTCAAACTGCTAACCATGTCGGGTCATTGTGCCTTCTAAATTCAAACTGCTAACCATGACAGGTCAGTGTGCCTTCTCCATTCAAACAGCTAACCATGTCGGGTCAGTGTGCCTTCTCCATTCAAACTGCTAACCATGTCTGGTCAGTGTGCCTTCTCCATTCAAACTGCTAACCATGTCGAGTCAGTGTGCCTTCTCCATTCAAACTGCTAACCATGTCTGGTCAGTGTGCCTTCTCCATTCAAACTGCTAACCATGTCGAGTCAGTGTGCCTTCTCCATTCAAACTGCTAACCATGTCGAGTCAGTGTGCCTTCTCCATTCAAACTGCTAACCATGTCGAGTCAGTGTGCCTTCTCCATTCAAACTGCTAACCATGTCGGGTCAGTGTGCCTTCTCCATTCAAACTGCTAACCATGTCCGATCAACAGTGTGCCTTCTCCATTCAAACTGCTAACCATGTCCGATCACCAGTGTGCCTTCTCCATTCAAACTGCTTACCATTTCGGGTCATTGTGCCTTCTCCATTCAAACTGCTAACCATGTCCGATCACCAGTGTGCCTTCTCAAGTCAAACTGCTAACCATGTCCGATCACCAGTGTGTCTTCTCCAATCAAACTGCTAACCATGTCCGATCACCAGTGTGCCTTCTCCATTCAAACTGCTAACCATGTCCGATCACCAGTGTGCCTTCTCCATTCAAACTGCTAACCATGTCCTATCACCAGTGTGCCTTCTACATTCAAACTGCTAACAATGTCGGGTCAGTGTGCGTTCTCCATTCAAACTGCTAACCATGTCGGGTCAGTGTGTCTTCTCCATTCAAACTGCTAACCATGTCGGGTCAGTATGCCTTCTCCATTCAAACTATTAACCATGTTGGGTCAGTGTGCCTTCTCCATTCAAACTGCTAACCATGTCCGATCACCAGTGTGCTTTCTACATTCAAACTGCTAACCATGTCGGGTCAGTGTGCGTTCTCCATTCAAACTGCTAACCATGTCGGGTCAGTGTGCCTTCTCCATTCAAACTGCTAACCATGTCAGTTCAGTGTGCCTTCTCCATTCAAACTGCTAACCATGTCGGGTCAGTGTGCCTTCTCCATTCGAACTGATAACCATGTCGGGTCAGTGTGCCTTCTCCATTCAAACTGCTAACCATGTCGGGTCAGTGTGCCTTCTCCATTCGAACTGCTAACCATGTCGGGTCAGTGTGCCTTCTCCATTCAAACTGCTAACCATTTCGGGTCATTGTGCCTTTTCCATTCAAACTGCTAACCATGTCGGGTCAGTGTGCCTTCTCCATTCGAACTGCTAACCATGTCGGGTCAGTGTGCCTTCTCCATTCAAACTGCTAACCATATCGGGTCATTGTGCATTTTCCATTCAAACTGCTAACCATGTCGGGTCAGTGTGCCTTCTCCATTCAAATTCGAAACCATGTCGGGTCAGTGTGCCTTCTCCATTCAAATTGCTAACCATGTCCGATCACCAGTGTGCCTTCTCCATTCAAACTGCTAACCATGTCGGGTCAGTGTGCCTTCTCCATTGAAACTGCTAACCATGTCGGGTCAGTGTGCCTTCTCCATTCAAACTGCTAACCATTTCGGGTCAGTGTGCCTTCTCCATTCAAACTGCTAACCATGTCGGGTCAGTGTGCCTTCTCCATTCAAACTGTTAACCATGTCGGGTCAGTGTGCCTTCTCCATTCAAACTGCTAAACATGTCGGGTCATTGTTCCTTCTCCATTCAAACTGCTAAACATGTCGGATCATTGTCCCTTCTCCACTCAAACTGCTAACCATGTCCGATCACCAGTGTGCCTTCTACATTCAAACTGCTAACCATGTCAGGTCAGTGTGTCTTCTCCATTCAAACTGCTAACCATGTCCGATCACCAGTGTGCCTTCTCCATTCAAACTGCTAACCATGTCGGGTCATTGTGCCTTTTCCATTCAAACTGCTAACCATGTCCGATCACCAGTGTGCCTTCTCCATTCAAACTGCTAACCATATCGGGTCAGTGTGTCTTCTCCATTCAAACTGCTAAACATGACCGATCACCAGTGTGCCTTCTCCATTCAAACTGCTAACCATGTCGGGTCAGTGTGTCTTCTCCAATCAAACTGCTAACCATGACCGATCACCAGTGCGCCTTCTCCATTCAAACTGCTAACCAGGTCCGATCACCAGTGTGCCTTCTCCATTCAAACTGTTAACAATGTCGGGTCATTTTGCCTTCTCCACTCAAACTGCTAACCATGTCCGATCACCAGTGTGCCTTCTAAATTCAAACTGCTAAACATGTCGGGTCATTGTGCCTTCTCCATTCAAACTGCTAACCAAGTCGGGTCAGTGTGCCTTCTCCATTCAAACTGCTAACCATGTCGGGTCAGTTTGCCTTCTCCATTCAAACTGCTAACCATGTCGGGTCAGTGTGTCTTCTCCATTCAAACTGCTAACCATGTCCGATCACCAGTGTGCCTTCTCCATTCAAACTGCTAACCATATCGGGTCAGTGTGCCTTCTCCATTCAAACTGCTAACCATATCGGGTCAGTGTGCCTTCTCCATTCAAACTGCTAAACATGTCGGGTCAGTGTGCGTTCTCCATTCAAACTGCTAAACATGTCGGGTCATTGTGCCTTCTCCATTCAAACTGCTAACCATGTTGGGTCAGTGTGCCTTCTCCATTCAAACTGCTAACCATGTCCGGTCAGTGTGCCTTTTCCATTCAAACTGCTAACCATGTCGGGTCATTGTGCCTTCTAAATTCAAACTGCTAAACATGTCGGGTCATTGTGCCTTCTCCATTCAAACTGCTATCCAAGTCGGTTCAGTGTGCCTTCTCCATTCAAACTGCTAACCATGTCGGGTCTGTTTGCCTTCTCCATTCAAACTGCTAACCATGTCGGGTCAGTGTGTCTTCTCCATTCAAACTGCTAACCATGTCGGGTCAGTGTGTCTTCTCCATTCAAACTGCTAACCATGTCCGGTCAGTGTGCCTTTTCCATTCAAACTGCTAACCATGTCGGGTCATTGTGCCTTCTAAATTCAAACTGCTAAACATGTCGGGTCATTGTGCCTTCTCCATTCAAACTGCTATCCAAGTCGGGTCAGTGTGCCTTCTCCATTCAAACTGCTAACCATGTCGGGTCTGTTTGCCTTCTCCATTCAAACTGCTAACCATGTCGGGTCAGTGTGTCTTCTCCATTCAAACTGCTAACCATGTCGGGTCAGTGTGTCTTCTCCATTCAAACTGCTAACCATATCGGGTCAGTGTGTCTTCTCCATTCAAACTGCTAAACATGTCCGATCACCAGTGTGCCTTCTCCTTTCAAACTGCTAACCATGTCGGGTCAGTGTGTCTTCTCCAATCAAACTGCTAACCATGACCGATCACCAGTGCGCCTTCTCCATTCAAACTGCTAACCATTTCCGATCACCAGTGTGCCTTCAACATTCAAACTGCTAACCATGTCGGGTCAGTGTGCCTTCTCCATTTAAACTGTTGACCATGTCGGGTCAGTGTGTCATCTCCATTCAAACTGCTAACCATGTCGGGTCAGTGTGTCTTCTCCATTCAAACTGCTAACCATGTCGTGTCAGTGTGCCTTCTCCATTCAAACTGCTAACCATGTCGGGTCAGTGTGCCTTCTCCATTCAAACTGCTAACCATGTCCGATCACCAGTGCGCCTTTTCCATTCAAACTGCTAACCATGTCGGTTCAGTGTGACTTCTCCAATCAAACTGCTAACCATGTCCAATCACCAGTGTGCCTTCTCCATTCAAACTGCTAACCATGTCGGGTCAGTGTGTCTTCTCCAATCAAACTGCCAACCATGTCCGATCACCAGTGCGCCTTCTCCATTCAAACTGCTAACCATGTCGGGTCAGCGTGCCTTCTCCATTCAAACTGCTAATCATGTCGAGTCAGTGTGCCTTCTCCATTCAAACTGCTATCCATGTCGGGTCAGTGTACATTCTACATTCAAACTGGTAACCATGTCCGATTACCAGTGTGGCTTCTCCATTCAAACAGCTAACCATGTCGTGACAGTGTGCCTTCTCCATTCAAACTGCTATCCATGTCGGGTCAGTGTACATTCTACATTCAAACTGGTAACCATGTCCGATCACCAGTGTGCCTTCTCCATTCAAACTGCTAACCATGTTGGGTCAGTGTGTCTTCTCCATTCAAACTGCTAACCATGTCGGGTCTGTGTACCTTCTCCATTCAAACTGATAACCATGTCAGGTAAGTGTGCCTTCTCCATTCAAACTGCTAACCATGTCGGGTCAGTTTGTCTTCTCCATTCAAACTGCTAACCATGTCGGGTCAGTGTGTCTTCTCCATTCAAATTGCTAACCATGTCGGGTCAGTGTGCCTTCTCCATTCAAACTGCTAACCATGTCGGGTCAGTGTGTCTTCTCCATTCAAATTGCTTACCATGTCGGGTCAGTGTGCCTTCTCCATTCAAACTGCTAACCATGTCTGGTCAGTTTGCCTTCTCCATTCAAACTGCTAACCATGTCGGGTCAGTGTGCCTTCTCCATTCAAACTGCTAACCATGTCGGGTCAGTGTGCCTTCTCCATTCAAACAGCTAACCATGTCGGGTCAGTGTGCCTTCTCCATTCAAACTGCTAACCATGTCGGGTCAGTGTGTCTTCTTCAATCAAACTGCTAACCATGTCCGATCACCAGTGTGCCTTCTCCATTCAAACTGCTAACCATGTCGGGTCAGTGTGCCTTCTCCAATCAAACTGCTAACCATGTCCGATCACCAGTGTGCCTTCTCCATTGAAACTGCTAACCATGTCGGGTCAGTGTGCCTTCTCCATTCAAACTGCTAACCATGTCGGGTCAGTGTGCCTTCTCCATTCAAACTGCTAACCATGTCGGGTCCGTGTGCCTTCTCCATTCAAACTGCTAACCATGTCCGATCACCAGTGTGCCTTCTCCATTCAAACTGCTAACCATGTCGGGTCAGTGTGCCTTCTCCATTCAAACTGCTAATCATGTCGAGTCAGTGTGCCTTCTCCATTCAAACTGCTAACCATGTCCGATCACCAGTGTGTCTTCTCCATTCAAACTGCTAACCATGTCGGGTCAGTGTGCCTTCTCCATTCAAACTGCTAACCATGTCGGGTCTGTGTACCTTCTACATTCAAACTGCTAACCATGTCCGATCACCAGTGTGCCTTCTCCATTCAAACTGCTAACCATGTCGGCTCAGTGTGCCTGCTCCATTCAAACTGCTAACCATGTCGGGTCAGTGTGCCTTCTCCATTCAAACTGCTAAACATGTCGGGTCATTGTGCCTTCTCCATTCAAACTGCTAAACATGTCGGGTCATTGTGCCTTCTCCACTCAAACTGCTAACCATGTCCGATCACCAGTGTGCCTTCTACATTCAAACTGCTAAACATGTCGGGTCAGTGTGTCTTCTCCATTCAAACTGCTAAACATGTCGGGTCATTGTGCCTTCTCCATTCAAACTGCTAAACATGTCGGGTCATTGTGCCTTCTCCATTCAAACTGGTAACCATGTCGCGTCAGTGAGCCTTCTACATTCAAACTGCTAACCATGTCGGGTCAGTGTGCCTTCTCCATTCAAACTACTAACCATATCCGATCACCAGTGTGCCTTCTCCATTCATACTGCAAACCATGTCGGGTCAGTGTGCCTTCTCCATTCAAACTGCTAACCATGTCGGTTCAGTGTGCCTTCTCCATTCAAACTGCTAACCATGTCGGGTCAGTGTGTGTTCTCCATTCAAACTGCTAACCATGTCGGGTCAGTGTGTCTTCTCCATTCAAATTGCTAACCATGTCGGGTCAGTGTGCCTTCTCCATTCAAACTGCTAACCATGTCGGGTCAGTGTGTCTTCTCCATTCAAATTGCTTACCATGTCGGGTCAGTGTGCCTTCTCCATTCAAACTGCTAACCATGTCTGGTCAGTTTGCCTTCTCCATTCAAACTGCTAACCATGTCGGGTCAGTGTGCCTTCTCCATTCAAACTGCTAACCATGTCGGGTCAGTGTGCCTTCTCCATTCAAACAGCTAACCATGTCGGGTCAGTGTGCCTTCTCCATTCAAACTGCTAACCATGTCGGGTCAGTGTGTCTTCTTCAATCAAACTGCTAACCATGTCCGATCACCAGTGTGCCTTCTCCATTCAAACTGCTAACCATGTCGGGTCAGTGTGCCTTCTCCAATCAAACTGCTAACCATGTCCGATCACCAGTGTGCCTTCTCCATTGAAACTGCTAACCATGTCGGGTCAGTGTGCCTTCTCCATTCAAACTGCTAACCATGTCGGGTCAGTGTGCCTTCTCCATTCAAACTGCTAAACATGTCGGGTCCGTGTGCCTTCTCCATTCAAACTGCTAACCATGTCCGATCACCAGTGTGCCTTCTCCATTCAAACTGCTAACCATGTCGGGTCAGTGTGCCTTCTCCATTCAAACTGCTAATCATGTCGAGTCAGTGTGCCTTCTCCATTCAAACTGCTAACCATGTCCGATCACCAGTGTGTCTTCTCCATTCAAACTGCTAACCATGTCGGGTCAGTGTGCCTTCTCCATTCAAACTGCTAACCATGTCGGGTCAGTGTACCTTCTACATTCAAACTGCTAACCATGTCCGATCACCAGTGTGCCTTCTCCATTCAAACTGCTAACCATGTCGGCTCAGTGTGCCTGCTCCATTCAAACTGCTAACCATGTCGGGTCAGTGTGCCTTCTCCATTCAAACTGCTAAACATGTCGGGTCATTGTGCCTTCTCCATTCAAACTGCTAAACATGTCGGGTCATTGTGCCTTCTCCACTCAAACTGCTAACCATGTCCGATCACCAGTGTGCCTTCTACATTCAGACTGCTAAACATGTCGGGTCAGTGTGTCTTCTCCATTCAAACTGCTAAACATGTCGGGTCATTGTGCCTTCTCCATTCAAACTGCTAAACATGTCGGGTCATTGTGCCTTCTCCATTCAAACTGGTAACCATGTTGCGTCAGTGAGCCTTCTACATTCAAACTGCTAACCATGTCGGGTCAGTGTGCCTTCTCCATTCAAACTACTAACCATATCCGATCACCAGTATGCCTTCTCCATTCAAACTGCAAACCATGTCGGGTCAGTGTGCCTTCTCCATTCAAACTGCTAACCATGTCGGTTCAGTGTGCCTTCTCCATTCAAACTGCTAACCATGTCGGATCAGTGTGCCTTCTCCATTCAAACTGCTAACCATGTCGGGTCTGTGTGCCTTCTCCATTCAAACTGCTAACCATGTCCGATCACCAGTGTGCCTTCTCCATTCAAACTGCTAACCATGTCGGGTCAGTGTGCCTTCTCCATTCAAACTACTAACCATGTCGGGTCAGTGTGCCTTCTCCATTCAAACTGCTAACCATGTCGGGTCAGTGTGCCTTCTCCATTCAAACTGCAAACCATGTCGGGTCAGTGTGCCTTCTCCATTCAAACTACTAACCATGTCGGGTCAGTGTGCCTTCTCCATTCAAACTGCTAACCATGTCGTGTCAGTGTGCCTTCTCCTTTCAACCTGCTAACCATGTCGGGTCAGTGTGTCTTCTCCAATCAAACTGCTAACCATGACCGATCACCAGTGCGCCTTCTCCATTCAATCTGCTAACCATGTCCGATCACCAGTGTGCCTTCAACATTCAAACTGCTAACCATGTCGGGTCAGTGTGCCTTCTCCATTTAAACTGTTGACCATGTCGGGTCAGTGTGTCATCTCCATTCAAACTGCTAACCATGTCGGGTCAGTGTGTCTTCTCCATTCAAACTGCTAACCATGTCGTGTCAGTGTGCCTTCTCCATTCAAACTGCTAACCATGTCGGGTCAGTGTGCCTTCTCCATTCAAACTGCTAACCATGTCCGATCACCAGTGCGCCTTTTCCATTCAAACTGCTAACCATGTCGGGTCAGTGTGACTTCTCCAATCAAACTGCTAACCATGTCCGATCACCAGTGTGCCTTCTCCATTCAAACTGCTAACCATGTCGGGTCAGTGTGTCTTCTCCAATCAAACTGCCAACCATGTCCGATGACCAGTGTGCCTTCTCCATTCAAACTGCTAACCATGTCGCGTCAGTGTCCCTTCTCCATGCAAACTGCTAACCATGTCGGGTCAGTGTGCCTTCTACATTCAAACTGCTAACCATGTCCGATCACCAGTGTGCCTTCTCCATTCAAACTGCTAACCATGTCGGGTCAGCGTGCCTTCTCCATTCAAACTGCTAATCATGTCGAGTCAGTGTGCCTTCTCCATTCAAACTGCTATCCATGTCGGGTCAGTGTACATTCTACATTCAAACTGGTAACCATGTCCGATTACCAGTGTGCCTTCTCCATTCAAACAGCTAACCATGTCGGGACAGTGTGCCTTCTCCATTCAAACTGCTATCCATGTCGGGTCAGTGTACATTCTACATTCAAACTGGTAACCATGTCCGATCACCAGTGTGCCTTCTCCATTCAAACTGCTAACCATGTTGGGTCAGTGTGTCTTCTCCATTCAAACTGCTAACCATGTCGGGTCTGTGTACCTTCTCCATTCAAACTGCTAACCATGTCAGGTCAGTGTGCCTTCTCCATTCAAACTGCTAACCATGTCGGGTCAGTGTGTCTTCTCCATTCAAACTGCTAACCATGTCGGGTCAGTGTGTCTTCTCCATTCAAATTGCTAACCATGTCCGGTCAGTGTGCCTTCTCCATTCAAACTGCTAACCATGTCGGGTCAGTGTGTCTTCTCCATTCAAACTGCTAACCATGTCGGGTCAGTGTGCCTTCTCCATTCAAACTGCTAACCATGTCGGGTCAGTGTGCCTTCTCCATTCAAACTGCTAACCATGTCAGGTCAGTGTGCCTTCTCCATTCAAACTGCTAACCATGTCGGGTCAGTGTGTCTTCTCCATTCAAACTGCTAACCATGTCGGGTCAGTGTGTCTTCTCCATTCAAATTGCTTACCATGTCGGGTCAGTGTGTCTTCTCCATTCAAACTGCTAACCATGTCTGGTCAGTTTGCCTTCTCCATTCAAACTGCTAACCATGTCGGGTCAGTGTGCCTTCTCCATTCAAACTGCTAACCATGTCGGGTCAGTGTGCCTTCTCCACTCAAACTGCTAACCATGTCCGATCACCAGTGTGCCTTCTACATTCAAACTGCTAAACATGTCGGGTCAGTGTGTCTTCTCCATTCAAACTGCTAAACATGTCGGGTCATTGTGCCTTCTCCATTCAAACTGCTAAACATGTCGGGTCATTGTGCCTTCTCCATTCAAACTGGTAACCATGTCGCGTCAGTGAGCCCTCTACATTCAAACTGCTAACCATGTCGGGTCAGTGTGCCTTCTCCATTCAAACTACTAACCATATCCGATCACCAGTGTGCCTTCTCCATTCAAACTGCAAACCATGTCGGGTCAGTGTGCCTTCTCCATTCAAACTGCTAACCATGTCGGTTCAGTGTGCCTTCTCCATTCAAACTGCTAACCATGTCGGGTCAGTGTGTCTTCTCCATTCAAACTGCTAACCATGTCGGGTCAGTGTGTCTTCTCCATTCAAATTGCTAACCATGTCGGGTCAGTGTGCCTTCTCCATTCAAACTGCTAACCATGTCGGGTCAGTGTGTCTTCTCCATTCAAATTGCTTACCATGTCGGGTCAGTGTGCCTTCTCCATTCAAACTGCTAACCATGTCTGGTCAGTTTGCCTTCTCCATTCAAACTGCTAACCATGTCGGGTCAGTGTGCCTTCTCCATTCAAACTGCTAACCATGTCGGGTCAGTGTGCCTTCTCCATTCAAACAGCTAACCATGTCGGGTCAGTGTGCCTTCTCCATTCAAACTGCTAACCATGTCGGGTCAGTGTGTCTTCTTCAATCAAACTGCTAACCATGTCCGATCACCAGTGTGCCTTCTCCATTCAAACTGCTAACCATGTCGGGTCAGTGTGCCTTCTCCAATCAAACTGCTAACCATGTCCGATCACCAGTGTGCCTTCTCCATTGAAACTGCTAACCATGTCGGGTCAGTGTGCCTTCTCCATTCAAACTGCTAACCATGTCGGGTCAGTGTGCCTTCTGCATTCAAACTGCTAAACATGTCGGGTCCGTGTGCCTTCTCCATTCAAACTGCTAACCATGTCCGATCACCAGTGTGCCTTCTCCATTCAAACTGCTAACCATGTCGGGTCAGTGTGCCTTATCCATTCAAACTGCTAATCATGTCGAGTCAGTGTGCCTTCTCCATTCAAACTGCTAACCATGTCCGATCACCAGTGCGCCTTTTCCATTCAAACTGCTAACCATGTCGGGTCAGTGTGACTTCTCCAATCAAACTGCTAACCATGTCCGATCACCAGTGTGCCTTCTCCATTCAAACTGCTAACCATGTCGGGTCAGTGTGTCTTCTCCAATCAAACTGCCAACAATGTCCGATGACCAGTGTGCCTTCTCCATTCAAACTGCTAACCATGTCGCGTCAGTGTCCCTTCTCCATGCAAACTGCTAACCATGTCGGGTCAGTGTGCCTTCTACATTCAAACTGCTAACCATGTCCGATCACCAGTGTGCCTTCTCCATTCAAACTGCTAACCATGTCGGGTCAGCGTGCCTTCTCCATTCAAACTGCTAATCATGTCGAGTCAGTGTGCCTTCTCCATTCAAACTGCTATCCATGTCGGGTCAGTGTACATTCTACATTCAAACTGGTAACCATGTCCGATTACCAGTGTGCCTTCTCCATTCAAACAGCTAACCATGTCGGGACAGTGTGCCTTCTCCATTCAAACTGCTATCCATGTCGGGTCAGTGTACATTCTACATTCAAACTGGTAACCATGTCCGATCACCAGTGTGCCTTCTCCATTCAAACTGCTAACCATGTTGGGTCAGTGTGTCTTCTCCATTCAAACTGCTAACCATGTCGGGTCTGTGTACCTTCTCCATTCAAACTGCTAACCATGTCAGGTCAGTGTGCCTTCTCCATTCAAACTGCTAACCATGTCGGGTCAGTGTGTCTTCTCCATTCAAACTGCTAACCATGTCAGGTCAGTGTGCCTTCTCCATTCAAACTGCTAACCATGTCGGGTCAGTGTGTCTTCTCCATTCAAACTGCTAACCATGTCGGGTCAGTGTGTCTTCTCCATTCAAATTGCTTACCATGTCGGGTCAGTGTGCCTTCTCCATTCAAACTGCTAACCATGTCTGGTCAGTTTGCCTTCTCCATTCAAACTGCTAACCATGTCGGGTCAGTGTGCCTTCTCCATTCAAACTGCTAACCATGTCGGGTCAGTGTGCCTTCTCCACTCAAACTGCTAACCATGTCCGATCACCAGTGTGCCTTCTACATTCAAACTGCTAAACATGTCGGGTCAGTGTGTCTTCTCCATTCAAACTGCTAAACATGTCGGGTCATTGTGCCTTCTCCATTCAAACTGCTAAACATGTCGGGTCATTGTGCCTTCTCCATTCAAACTGGTAACCATGTCGCGTCAGTGAGCCTTCTACATTCAAACTGCTAACCATGTCGGGTCAGTGTGCCTTCTCCATTCAAACTACTAACCATATCCGATCACCAGTGTGCCTTCTCCATTCAAACTGCAAACCATGTCGGGTCAGTGTGCCTTCTCCATTCAAACTGCTAACCATGTCGGTTCAGTGTGCCTTCTCCATTCAAACTGCTAACCATGTCGGGTCAGTGTGTCTTCTCCATTCAAACTGCTAACCATGTCGGGTCAGTGTGTCTTCTCCATTCAAATTGCTAACCATGTCGGGTCAGTGTGCCTTCTCCATTCAAACTGCTAACCATGTCGGGTCAGTGTGTCTTCTCCATTCAAATTGCTTACCATGTCGGGTCAGTGTGCCTTCTCCATTCAAACTGCTAACCATGTCTGGTCAGTTTGCCTTCTCCATTCAAACTGCTAACCATGTCGGGTCAGTGTGCCTTCTCCATTCAAACTGCTAACCATGTCGGGTCAGTGTGCCTTCTCCATTCAAACAGCTAACCATGTCGGGTCAGTGTGCCTTCTCCATTCAAACTGCTAACCATGTCGGGTCAGTGTGTCTTCTTCAATCAAACTGCTAACCATGTCCGATCAACAGTGTGCCTTCTCCATTCAAACTGCTAACCATGTCGGGTCAGTGTGCCTTCTCCAATCAAACTGCTAACCATGTCCGATCACCAGTGTGCCTTCTCCATTGAAACTGCTAACCATGTCGGGTCAGTGTGCCTTCTCCATTCAAACTGCTAACCATGTCGGGTCAGTGTGCCTTCTCCATTCAAACTGCTAAACATGTCGGGTCCGTGTGCCTTCTCCATTCAAACTGCTAACCATGTCCGATCACCAGTGTGCCTTCTCCATTCAAACTGCTAACCATGTCGGGTCAGTGTGCCTTCTCCATTCAAACTGCTAATCATGTCGAGTCAGTGTGCCTTCTCCATTCAAACTGCTAACCATGTCCGATCACCAGTGTGTCTTCTCCATTCAAACTGCTAACCATGTCGGGTCAGTGTGCCTTCTCCATTCAAACTGCTAACCATGTCGGGTCAGTGTACCTTCTACATTCAAACTGCTAACCATGTCCGATCACCAGTGTGCCTTCTCCATTCAAACTGCTAACCATGTCGTGTCAGTGTGCCTTCTCCTTTCAAACTGCTAACCATGTCGGGTCAGTGTGTCTTCTCCAATCAAACTGCTAACCATGACCGATCACCAGTGTGCCTTCTCCATTCAATCTGCTAACCATGTCCGATCACCAGTGTGCCTTCAACATTCAAACTGCTAACCATGTCGGGTCAGTGTGTCATCTCCATTCAAACTGCTAACCATGTCGGGTCAGTGTGTCTTCTCCATTCAAACTGCTAACCATGTCGTGTCAGTGTGCCTTCTCCATTCAAACTGCTAACCATGTCGGGTCAGTGTGCCTTCTCCATTCAAACTGCTAACCATGTCCGATCACCAGTGCGCCTTTTCCATTCAAACTGCTAACCATGTCGGGTCAGTGTGACTTCTCCAATCAAACTGCTAACCATGTCCGATCACCAGTGTGCCTTCTCCATTCAAACTGCTAACCATGTCGGGTCAGTGTGTCTTCTCCAATCAAACTGCCAACCATGTCCGATGACCAGTGTGCCTTCTCCATTCAAACTGCTAACCATGTCGCGTCAGTGTCCCTTCTCCATGCAAACTGCTAACCATGTCGGGTCAGTGTGCCTTCTACATTCAAACTGCTAACCATGTCCGATCACCAGTGTGCCTTCTCCATTCAAACTGCTAACCATGTCGGGTCAGCGTGCCTTCTCCATTCAAACTGCTAATCATGTCGATTCAGTGTGCCTTCTCCATTCAAACTGCTATCCATGTCGGGTCAGTGTACATTCTACATTCAAACTGGTAACCATGTCCGATTACCAGTGTGCCTTCTCCATTCAAACAGCTAACCATGTCGGGTCAGTGTGTCTTCTTCAATCAAACTGCTAACCATGTCCGATCACCAGTGTGCCTTCTCCATTCAAACTGCTAATCATGTCGGGTCAGTGTGTCTTCTCCATTCAAACTGCTAACCATGTCCGATCACCAGTGTGCCTTCTCCATTGAAACTGCTAACCATGTCGGGTCAGTGTGCCTTCTCCATTCAAACTGCTAACCATGTCGGGTCAGTGTGCCTTCTGCATTCAAACTGCTAAACATGTCGGGTCCGTGTGCCTTCTCCATTCAAACTGCTAACCATGTCCGATCACCAGTGTGCCTTCTCCATTCAAACTGCTAACCATGTCGGGTCAGTGTGCCTTATCCATTCAAACTGCTAATCATGTCGAGTCAGTGTGCCTTCTCCATTCAAACTGCTAACCATGTCCGATCACCAGTGCGCCTTTTCCATTCAAACTGCTAACCATGTCGGGTCAGTGTGACTTCTCCAATCAAACTGCTAACCATGTCCGATCACCAGTGTGCCTTCTCCATTCAAACTGCTAACCATGTCGGGTCAGTGTGTCTTCTCCAATCAAACTGCCAACAATGTCCGATGACCAGTGTGCCTTCTCCATTCAAACTGCTAACCATGTCGCGTCAGTGTCCCTTCTCCATGCAAACTGCTAACCATGTCGGGTCAGTGTGCCTTCTACATTCAAACTGCTAACCATGTCCGATCACCAGTGTGCCTTCTCCATTCAAACTGCTAACCATGTCGGGTCAGCGTGCCTTCTCCATTCAAACTGCTAATCATGTCGAGTCAGTGTGCCTTCTCCATTCAAACTGCTATCCATGTCGGGTCAGTGTACATTCTACATTCAAACTGGTAACCATGTCCGATTACCAGTGTGCCTTCTCCATTCAAACAGCTAACCATGTCGGGACAGTGTGCCTTCTCCATTCAAACTGCTATCCATGTCGGGTCAGTGTACATTCTACATTCAAACTGGTAACCATGTCCGATCACCAGTGTGCCTTCTCCATTCAAACTGCTAACCATGTTGGGTCAGTGTGTCTTCTCCATTCAAACTGCTAACCATGTCGGGTCTGTGTACCTTCTCCATTCAAACTGCTAACCATGTCAGGTCAGTGTGCCTTCTCCATTCAAACTGCTAACCATGTCGGGTCAGTGTGTCTTCTCCATTCAAACTGCTAACCATGTCGGGTCAGTGTGTCTTCTCCATTCAAATTGCTAACCATGTCGGGTCAGTGTGCCTTCTCCATTCAAACTGCTAACCATGTCGGGTCAGTGTGCCTTCTCCATTCAAACTGCTAACCATGTCAGGTCAGTGTGCCTTCTCCATTCAAACTGCTAACCATGTCGGGTCAGTGTGTCTTCTCCATTCAAACTGCTAACCATGTCGGGTCAGTGTGTCTTCTCCATTCAAATTGCTTACCATGTCGGGTCAGTGTGCCTTCTCCATTCAAACTGCTAACCATGTCTGGTCAGTTTGCCTTCTCCATTCAAACTGCTAACCATGTCGGGTCAGTGTGCCTTCTCCATTCAAACTGCTAACCATGTCGGGTCAGTGTGCCTTCTCCACTCAAACTGCTAACCATGTCCGATCACCAGTGTGCCTTCTACATTCAAACTGCTAAACATGTCGGGTCAGTGTGTCTTCTCCATTCAAACTGCTAAACATGTCGGGTCATTGTGCCTTCTCCATTCAAACTGCTAAACATGTCGGGTCATTGTGCCTTCTCCATTCAAACTGGTAACCATGTCGCGTCAGTGAGCCTTCTACATTCAAACTGCTAACCATGTCGGGTCAGTGTGCCTTCTCCATTCAAACTACTAACCATATCCGATCACCAGTGTGCCTTCTCCATTCAAACTGCAAACCATGTCGGGTCAGTGTGCCTTCTCCATTCAAACTGCTAACCATGTCGGTTCAGTGTGCCTTCTCCATTCAAACTGCTAACCATGTCGGGTCAGTGTGTCTTCTCCATTCAAACTGCTAACCATGTCGGGTCAGTGTGTCTTCTCCATTCAAATTGCTAACCATGTCGGGTCAGTGTGCCTTCTCCATTCAAACTGCTAACCATGTCGGGTCAGTGTGTCTTCTCCATTCAAATTGCTTACCATGTCGGGTCAGTGTGCCTTCTCCATTCAAACTGCTAACCATGTCTGGTCAGTTTGCCTTCTCCATTCAAACTGCTAACCATGTCGGGTCAGTGTGCCTTCTCCATTCAAACTGCTAACCATGTCGGGTCAGTGTGCCTTCTCCATTCAAACAGCTAACCATGTCGGGTCAGTGTGCCTTCTCCATTCAAACTGCTAACCATGTCGGGTCAGTGTGTCTTCTTCAATCAAACTGCTAACCATGTCCGATCAACAGTGTGCCTTCTCCATTCAAACTGCTAACCATGTCGGGTCAGTGTGCCTTCTCCAATCAAACTGCTAACCATGTCCGATCACCAGTGTGCCTTCTCCATTGAAACTGCTAACCATGTCGGGTCAGTGTGCCTTCTCCATTCAAACTGCTAACCATGTCGGGTCAGTGTGCCTTCTCCATTCAAACTGCTAAACATGTCGGGTCCGTGTGCCTTCTCCATTCAAACTGCTAACCATGTCCGATCACCAGTGTGCCTTCTCCATTCAAACTGCTAACCATGTCGGGTCAGTGTGCCTTCTCCATTCAAACTGCTAATCATGTCGAGTCAGTGTGCCTTCTCCATTCAAACTGCTAACCATGTCCGATCACCAGTGTGTCTTCTCCATTCAAACTGCTAACCATGTCGGGTCAGTGTGCCTTCTCCATTCAAACTGCTAACCATGTCGGGTCAGTGTACCTTCTACATTCAAACTGCTAACCATGTCCGATCACCAGTGTGCCTTCTCCATTCAAACTGCTAACCATGTCGTGTCAGTGTGCCTTCTCCTTTCAAACTGCTAACCATGTCGGGTCAGTGTGTCTTCTCCAATCAAACTGCTAACCATGACCGATCACCAGTGTGCCTTCTCCATTCAATCTGCTAACCATGTCCGATCACCAGTGTGCCTTCAACATTCAAACTGCTAACCATGTCGGGTCAGTGTGTCATCTCCATTCAAACTGCTAACCATGTCGGGTCAGTGTGTCTTCTCCATTCAAACTGCTAACCATGTCGTGTCAGTGTGCCTTCTCCATTCAAACTGCTAACCATGTCGGGTCAGTGTGCCTTCTCCATTCAAACTGCTAACCATGTCCGATCACCAGTGCGCCTTTTCCATTCAAACTGCTAACCATGTCGGGTCAGTGTGACTTCTCCAATCAAACTGCTAACCATGTCCGATCACCAGTGTGCCTTCTCCATTCAAACTGCTAACCATGTCGGGTCAGTGTGTCTTCTCCAATCAAACTGCCAACCATGTCCGATGACCAGTGTGCCTTCTCCATTCAAACTGCTAACCATGTCGCGTCAGTGTCCCTTCTCCATGCAAACTGCTAACCATGTCGGGTCAGTGTGCCTTCTACATTCAAACTGCTAACCATGTCCGATCACCAGTGTGCCTTCTCCATTCAAACTGCTAACCATGTCGGGTCAGCGTGCCTTCTCCATTCAAACTGCTAATCATGTCGAGTCAGTGTGCCTTCTCCATTCAAACTGCTATCCATGTCGGGTCAGTGTACATTCTACATTCAAACTGGTAACCATGTCCGATTACCAGTGTGCCTTCTCCATTCAAACAGCTAACCATGTCGGGACAGTGTGCCTTCTCCATTCAAACTGCTATCCATGTCGGGTCAGTGTACATTCTACATTCAAACTGGTAACCATGTCCGATCACCAGTGTGCATTCTCCATTCAAACTGCTAACCATGTTGGGTCAGTGTGTCTTCTCCATTCAAACTGCTAACCATGTCGGGTCTGTGTACCTTCTCCATTCAAACTGCTAACCATGTCAGGTCAGTGTGCCTTCTCCATTCAAACTGCTAACCATGTCGGGTCAGTGTGTCTTCTCCATTCAAACTGCTAAGCATGTCGGGTCAGTGTGCCTTCTCCATTCAAACTGCTAACCATGTCCGATCACCAGTGCGCCTTTTCCATTCAAACTGCTAACCATGTCGGGTCAGTGTGACTTCTCCAATCAAACTGCTAACCATGTCCGATCACCAGTGTGCCTTCTCCATTCAAACTGCTAACCATGTCGGGTCAGTGTGTCTTCTCCAATCAAACTGCCAACCATGTCCGATGACCAGTGTGCCTTCTCCATTCAAACTGCTAACCATGTCGCGTCAGTGTCCCTTCTCCATGCAAACTGCTAACCATGTCGGGTCAGTGTGCCTTCTACATTCAAACTGCTAACCATGTCCGATCACCAGTGTGCCTTCTCCATTCAAACTGCTAACCATGTCGGGTCAGCGTGCCTTCTCCATTCAAACTGCTAATCATGTCGAGTCAGTGTGCCTTCTCCATTCAAACTGCTATCCATGTCGGGTCAGTGTACATTCTACATTCAAACTGGTAACCATGTCCGATTACCAGTGTGCCTTCTCCATTCAAACAGCTAACCATGTCGGGACAGTGTGCCTTCTCCATTCAAACTGCTATCCATGTCGGGTCAGTGTACATTCTACATTCAAACTGGTAACCATGTCCGATCACCAGTGTGCATTCTCCATTCAAACTGCTAACCATGTTGGGTCAGTGTGTCTTCTCCATTCAAACTGCTAACCATGTCGGGTCTGTGTACCTTCTCCATTCAAACTGCTAACCATGTCAGGTCAGTGTGCCTTCTCCATTCAAACTGCTAACCATGTCGGGTCAGTGTGTCTTCTCCATTCAAACTGCTAACCATGTCGGGTCAGTTTGTCTTCTCCATTCAAATTGCTAACCATGTCGGGTCAGTGTGCCTTCTCCATTCAAACTGCTAACCATGTCGGGTCAGTGTGCCTTCTCCATTCAAACTGCTAACCATGTCAGGTCAGTGTGCCTTCTCCATTCAAACTGCTAACCATGTCGGGTCAGTGTGTCTTCTCCATTCAAACTGCTAACCATGTCGGGTCAGTGTGTCTTCTCCATTCAAATTGCTTACCATGTCGGGTCAGTGTGCCTTCTCCATTCAAACTGCTAACCATGTCTGGTCAGTTTGCCTTCTCCATTCAAACTGCTAACCATGTCGGGTCAGTGTGCCTTCTCCATTCAAACTGCTAACCATGTCGGGTCAGTGTGCCTTCTCCATTCAAACTGCTAACCATGTCGGGTCAGTGTGTCTTCTTCAATCAAACTGCTAACCATGTCCGATCACCAGTGTGCCTTCTCCATTCAAACTGCTAACCATGTCGGGTCAGTGTGCCTTCTCCAATCAAACTGCTAACCATGTCCGATCACCAGTGTGCCTTCTCCATTGAAACTGCTAACCATGTCGGGTCAGTGTGCCTTCTCCATTCAAACTGCTAACCATGTCGGGTCAGTGTGCCTTCTCCATTCAAACTGCTAACCATGTCGGGTCCGTGTGCCTTCTCCATTCAAACTGCTAACCATGTCCGATCACCAGTGTGCCTTCTCCATTCAAACTGCTAACCATGTCGGGTCAGTGTGCCTTCTCCATTCAAACTGCTAATCATGTCGAGTCAGTGTGCCCTCTCCATTCAAACTGCTAACCATGTCCGATCACCAGTGTGTCTTCTCCATTCAAACTGCTAACCATGTCGGGTCAGTGTGCCTTCTCCATTCAAACTGCTAACCATGTCGGGTCAGTGTACCTTCTACATTCAAACTGCTAACCATGTCCGATCACCAGTGTGCCTTCTCCATTCAAACTGCTAACCATGTCGGCTCAGTGTGCCTGCTCCATTCAAACTGCTAACCATGTCGGGTCAGTGTGCCTTCTCCATTCAAACTGCTAAACATGTCGGGTCATTGTGCCTTCTCCATTCAAACTGCTAAACATGTCGGTTCATTGTGCCTTCTCCACTCAAACTGCTAACCATGTCCGATCACCAGTGTGCCTTCTACATTCAAACTGCTAAACATGTCGGGTCAGTGTGTCTTCTCCATTCAAACTGCTAAACATGTCGGGTCATTGTGCCTTCTCCATTCAAACTGCTAAACATGTCGGGTCATTGTGCCTTCTCCATTCAAACTGGTAACCATGTCGCGTCAGTGAGCCTTCTACATTCAAACTGCTAACCATGTCGGGTCAGTGTGCCTTCTCCATTCAAACTACTAACCATATCCGATCACCAGTGTGCCTTCTCCATTCAAACTGCAAACCATGTCGGGTCAGTGTGCCTTCTCCATTCAAACTGCTAACCATGTCGGTTCAGTGTGCCTTCTCCATTCAAACTGATAACCATGTCGGATCAGTGTGCCTTCTCCATTCAAACTGCTAACCATGTCGGGTCTGTGTGCCTTCTCCATTCAAACTGCTAACCATGTCCGATCACCAGTGTGCCTTCTCCATTCAAACTGCTAACCATGTCGGGTCAGTGTGCCTTCTCCATTCAAACTACTAACCATGTCGGGTCAGTGTGCCTTCTCCATTCAAACTGCTAACCATGTCGGGTCAGTGTGCCTTCTCCATTCAAACTGCAAACCATGTCGGGTCAGTGTGCCTTCTCCATTCAAACTACTAACCATGTCGGGTCAGTGTGCCTTCTCCATTCAAACTGCTAACCATGTCGTGTCAGTGTGCCTTCTCCATTCAAACTGCAAACCATGTCGGGTCACTGTGCCTTCTCCATTCAAACTACTAACCATGTCTGGTCAGTGTGCATTCTCCATTCAAACTGCAAACCATGTCGGGTCATTGTGCCTTCTCCATTCAAACTGCTAACCATGTCGGGTCAGTGTGCCTTCTCCATTCAAACTGCTAACCATGTCCGATCACCAGTGTGCCTTCTCCATTCAAACTGCTAACCATGTCGGGTCTGTGTGCCTTCTCCATTCAAACTGCTAAACATGTCGGGTCATTGTGCCTTCTCCATTCAAACTGCTAAACACGTCGGGTCATTGTGCCTTCTCCACTCAAACTGCTAACCATGTCCGATCACCAGTGTGCCTTCTCCATTCAAACTGCTAACCATGTCGGGTCAGTGTGCCTTCTCCTTTCAAACTGTTAACCATGTCAGGTCAGTGTGTCTTCTCCATTCAAACTGCTAACCATGTCGGGTCAGTGTGCCTTCTCCATTCAAACTGCAAACCATGTCGGGTCAGTGTGCCTTCTCCATTCAAACTGCTAACCATGTCCGGTCAGTGTGCCTTCTCCATTCAATCTACTAACCATGTCGGGTCAGTGTGCATTCTCCATTCAAACTTCTAACCATGTCGGGTCAGTGTGCCTTCTCCATTCAAACTGCTAACCATGTTGGGTCAGTGTGCCTTCTCCATTCAAACTGCAAAACATGTCGGGTCTGTGTGCCTTCTCCATTCAAACTGCTAACCATGTCCGATCACCAGTGTGCCTTCTACATTCAAACATTCTAACCATGTCGGGTCAGTGTGCTTTCTCCATTCAAACTGCTAACCCTGTCGGGTCAGTGTGCCTTCTCCATTCAAACTGCTAACTATGTCGGGTCACCAGTGTGCCTTCTACATTCAAACTGCTAACCATGTCGGGTCAGTGTGCCTTCTCCATTCGAACTGCTAAACATGTCGGGTCATTGTGCCTTCTCCATTCAAACTGCTAAACATGTCGGGTCAGTGTGCCTTCTCCATTCAAACTGCTAACCATGTCCGATCACCAGTGTGCCTTCTACATTCAAACTGCTAACCATGTCGGGTCAGTTTGCCTTCTCCATTCAAACTGCTAACCATGTCGGGTCAGTGTGCCTTCTCCATTCAAACTGCTAACCATGTCGGGTCAGCGTGCCTTCTCCATTCAAACTGCTAATCATGTCGAGTCAGTGTGCCTTCTCCATTCAAACTGCTATCCATGTCGGGTCAGTGTACATTCTACATTCAAACTGGTAACCATGTCCGATTACCAGTGTGCCTTCTCCATTCAAACAGCTAACCATGTCGGGACAGTGTGCCTTCTCCATTCAAACTGCTATCCATGTCGGGTCAGTGTACATTCTACATTCAAACTGGTAACCATGTCCAATCACCAGTGTGCCTTCTCCATTCAAACTGCTAACCATGTTGGGTCAGTGTGTCTTCTCCATTCAAACTGCTAACCATGTCGGGTCTGTGTACCTTCTCCATTCAAACTGCTAACCATGTCAGGTCAGTGTGCCTTCTCCATTCAAACTGCTAACCATGTCGGGTCAGTGTGTCTTCTCCATTCAAACTGCTAACCATGTCGGGTCAGTGTGTCTTCTCCATTCAAATTGCTAACCATGTCGGGTCAGTGTGCCTTCTCCATTCAAACTGCTAACCATGTCGGGTCAGTGTGCCTTCTCCATTCAAACTGCTAACCATGTCAGGTCAGTGTGCCTTCTCCATTCAAACTGCTAACCATGTCGGGTCAGTGTGTCTTCTCCATTCAAACGGCTAACCATGTCCGATCACCAGTGTGTCTTCTCCATTCAAACTGCTAACCATGTCGGGTCAGTGTGCCTTCTCCATTCAAACTGCTAACCATGTCGGGTCAGTGTACCTTCTACATTCAAACTGCTAACCATGTCCGATCACCAGTGTGCCTTCTCCATTCAAACTGCTAACCATGTCGTGTCAGTGTGCCTTCTCCTTTCAAACTGCTAACCATGTCGGGTCAGTGTGTCTTCTCCAATCAAACTGCTAACCATGACCGATCACCAGTGTGCCTTCTCCATTCAATCTGCTAACCATGTCCGATCACCAGTGTGCCTTCAACATTCAAACTGCTAACCATGTCGGGTCAGTGTGTCATCTCCATTCAAACTGCTAACCATGTCGGGTCAGTGTGTCTTCTCCATTCAAACTGCTAACCATGTCGTGTCAGTGTGCCTTCTCCATTCAAACTGCTAACCATGTCGGGTCAGTGTGCCTTCTCCATTCAAACTGCTAACCATGTCCGATCACCAGTGCGCCTTTTCCATTCAAACTGCTAACCATGTCGGGTCAGTGTGACTTCTCCAATCAAACTGCTAACCATGTCCGATCACCAGTGTGCCTTCTCCATTCAAACTGCTAACCATGTCGGGTCAGTGTGTCTTCTCCAATCAAACTGCCAACCATGTCCGATGACCAGTGTGCCTTCTCCATTCAAACTGCTAACCATGTCGCGTCAGTGTCCCTTCTCCATGCAAACTGCTAACCATGTCGGGTCAGTGTGCCTTCTACATTCAAACTGCTAACCATGTCCGATCACCAGTGTGCCTTCTCCATTCAAACTGCTAACCATGTCGGGTCAGCGTGCCTTCTCCATTCAAACTGCTAATCATGTCGAGTCAGTGTGCCTTCTCCATTCAAACTGCTATCCATGTCGGGTCAGTGTACATTCTACATTCAAACTGGTAACCATGTCCGATTCCCAGTGTGCCTTCTCCATTCAAACAGCTAACCATGTCGGGACAGTGTGCCTTCTCCATTCAAACTGCTATCCATGTCGGGTCAGTGTACATTCTACATTCAAACTGGTAACCATGTCCGATCACCAGTGTGCATTCTCCATTCAAACTGCTAACCATGTTGGGTCAGTGTGTCTTCTCCATTCAAACTGCTAACCATGTCGGGTCTGTGTACCTTCTCCATTCAAACTGCTAACCATGTCAGGTCAGTGTGCCTTCTCCATTCAAACTGCTAACCATGTCGGGTCAGTGTGTCTTCTCCATTCAAACTGCTAACCATGTCGGGTCAGTTTGTCTTCTCCATTCAAATTGCTAACCATGTCGGGTCAGTGTGCCTTCTCCATTCAAACTGCTAACCATGTCGGGTCAGTGTGCCTTCTCCATTCAAACTGCTAACCATGTCAGGTCAGTGTGCCTTCTCCATTCAAACTGCTAACCATGTCGGGTCAGTGTGTCTTCTCCATTCAAACTGCTAACCATGTCGGGTCAGTGTGTCTTCTCCATTCAAATTGCTTACCATGTCGGGTCAGTGTGCCTTCTCCATTCAAACTGCTAACCATGTCTGGTCAGTTTGCCTTCTCCATTCAAACTGCTAACCATGTCGGGTCAGTGTGCCTTCTCCATTCAAACTGCTAACCATGTCGGGTCAGCGTGCCTTCTCCATTCAAACTGCTAACCATGTCGGGTCAGTGTGTCTTCTTCAATCAAACTGCTAACCATGTCCGATCACCAGTGTGCCTTCTCCATTGAAACTGCTAACCATGTCGGGTCAGTGTGCCTTCTCCATTCAAACTGCTAACCATGTCGGGTCAGTGTGCCTTCTGCATTCAAACTGCTAAACATGTCGGGTCCGTGTGCCTTCTCCATTCAAACTGCCAACCATGTCCGATCACCAGTGTGCCTTCTCCATTCAAACTGCTAACCATGTCGGGTCAGTGTGTCTTCTCCAATCAAACTGCCAACCATGTCCGATGACCAGTGTGCCTTCTCCATTCAAACTGCTAACCATGTCGCGTCAGTGTCCCTTCTCCATGCAAACTGCTAACCATGTCGGGTCAGTGTGCCTTCTACATTCAAACTGCTAACCATGTCCGATCACCAGTGTGCCTTCTCCATTCAAACTGCTAACCATGTCGGGTCAGCGTGCCTTCTCCATTCAAACTGCTAATCATGTCGATTCAGTGTGCCTTCTCCATTCAAACTGCTATCCATGTCGGGTCAGTGTACATTCTACATTCAAACTGGTAACCATGTCCGATTACCAGTGTGCCTTCTCCATTCAAACAGCTAACCATGTCGGGTCAGTGTGTCTTCTTCAATCAAACTGCTAACCATGTCCGATCACCAGTGTGCCTTCTCCATTCAAACTGCTAATCATGTCGGGTCAGTGTGTCTTCTCCATTCAAACTGCTAACCATGTCCGATCACCAGTGTGCCTTCTCCATTGAAACTGCTAACCATGTCGGGTCAGTGTGCCTTCTCCATTCAAACTGCTAACCATGTCGGGTCAGTGTGCCTTCTGCATTCAAACTGCTAAACATGTCGGGTCCGTGTGCCTTCTCCATTCAAACTGCTAACCATGTCCGATCACCAGTGTGCCTTCTCCATTCAAACTGCTAACCATGTCGGGTCAGTGTGCCTTATCCATTCAAACTGCTAATCATGTCGAGTCAGTGTGCCTTCTCCATTCAAACTGCTAACCATGTCCGATCACCAGTGCGCCTTTTCCATTCAAACTGCTAACCATGTCGGGTCAGTGTGACTTCTCCAATCAAACTGCTAACCATGTCCGATCACCAGTGTGCCTTCTCCATTCAAACTGCTAACCATGTCGGGTCAGTGTGTCTTCTCCAATCAAACTGCCAACAATGTCCGATGACCAGTGTGCCTTCTCCATTCAAACTGCTAACCATGTCGCGTCAGTGTCCCTTCTCCATGCAAACTGCTAACCATGTCGGGTCAGTGTGCCTTCTACATTCAAACTGCTAACCATGTCCGATCACCAGTGTGCCTTCTCCATTCAAACTGCTAACCATGTCGGGTCAGCGTGCCTTCTCCATTCAAACTGCTAATCATGTCGAGTCAGTGTGCCTTCTCCATTCAAACTGCTATCCATGTCGGGTCAGTGTACATTCTACATTCAAACTGGTAACCATGTCCGATTACCAGTGTGCCTTCTCCATTCAAACAGCTAACCATGTCGGGACAGTGTGCCTTCTCCATTCAAACTGCTATCCATGTCGGGTCAGTGTACATTCTACATTCAAACTGGTAACCATGTCCGATCACCAGTGTGCCTTCTCCATTCAAACTGCTAACCATGTTGGGTCAGTGTGTCTTCTCCATTCAAACTGCTAACCATGTCGGGTCTGTGTACCTTCTCCATTCAAACTGCTAACCATGTCAGGTCAGTGTGCCTTCTCCATTCAAACTGCTAACCATGTCGGGTCAGTGTGTCTTCTCCATTCAAACTGCTAACCATGTCGGGTCAGTGTGTCTTCTCCATTCAAATTGCTAACCATGTCGGGTCAGTGTGCCTTCTCCATTCAAACTGCTAACCATGTCGGGTCAGTGTGCCTTCTCCATTCAAACTGCTAACCATGTCAGGTCAGTGTGCCTTCTCCATTCAAACTGCTAACCATGTCGGGTCAGTGTGTCTTCTCCATTCAAACTGCTAACCATGTCGGGTCAGTGTGTCTTCTCCATTCAAATTGCTTACCATGTCGGGTCAGTGTGCCTTCTCCATTCAAACTGCTAACCATGTCTGGTCAGTTTGCCTTCTCCATTCAAACTGCTAACCATGTCGGGTCAGTGTGCCTTCTCCATTCAAACTGCTAACCATGTCGGGTCAGTGTGCCTTCTCCACTCAAACTGCTAACCATGTCCGATCACCAGTGTGCCTTCTACATTCAAACTGCTAAACATGTCGGGTCAGTGTGTCTTCTCCATTCAAACTGCTAAACATGTCGGGTCATTGTGCCTTCTCCATTCAAACTGCTAAACATGTCGGGTCATTGTGCCTTCTCCATTCAAACTGGTAACCATGTCGCGTCAGTGAGCCTTCTACATTCAAACTGCTAACCATGTCGGGTCAGTGTGCCTTCTCCATTCAAACTACTAACCATATCCGATCACCAGTGTGCCTTCTCCATTCAAACTGCAAACCATGTCGGGTCAGTGTGCCTTCTCCATTCAAACTGCTAACCATGTCGGTTCAGTGTGCCTTCTCCATTCAAACTGCTAACCATGTCGGGTCAGTGTGTCTTCTCCATTCAAACTGCTAACCATGTCGGGTCAGTGTGTCTTCTCCATTCAAATTGCTAACCATGTCGGGTCAGTGTGCCTTCTCCATTCAAACTGCTAACCATGTCGGGTCAGTGTGTCTTCTCCATTCAAATTGCTTACCATGTCGGGTCAGTGTGCCTTCTCCATTCAAACTGCTAACCATGTCTGGTCAGTTTGCCTTCTCCATTCAAACTGCTAACCATGTCGGGTCAGTGTGCCTTCTCCATTCAAACTGCTAACCATGTCGGGTCAGTGTGCCTTCTCCATTCAAACAGCTAACCATGTCGGGTCAGTGTGCCTTCTCCATTCAAACTGCTAACCATGTCGGGTCAGTGTGTCTTCTTCAATCAAACTGCTAACCATGTCCGATCAACAGTGTGCCTTCTCCATTCAAACTGCTAACCATGTCGGGTCAGTGTGCCTTCTCCAATCAAACTGCTAACCATGTCCGATCACCAGTGTGCCTTCTCCATTGAAACTGCTAACCATGTCGGGTCAGTGTGCCTTCTCCATTCAAACTGCTAACCATGTCGGGTCAGTGTGCCTTCTCCATTCAAACTGCTAAACATGTCGGGTCCGTGTGCCTTCTCCATTCAAACTGCTAACCATGTCCGATCACCAGTGTGCCTTCTCCATTCAAACTGCTAACCATGTCGGGTCAGTGTGCCTTCTCCATTCAAACTGCTAATCATGTCGAGTCAGTGTGCCTTCTCCATTCAAACTGCTAACCATGTCCGATCACCAGTGTGTCTTCTCCATTCAAACTGCTAACCATGTCGGGTCAGTGTGCCTTCTCCATTCAAACTGCTAACCATGTCGGGTCAGTGTACCTTCTACATTCAAACTGCTAACCATGTCCGATCACCAGTGTGCCTTCTCCATTCAAACTGCTAACCATGTCGTGTCAGTGTGCCTTCTCCTTTCAAACTGCTAACCATGTCGGGTCAGTGTGTCTTCTCCAATCAAACTGCTAACCATGACCGATCACCAGTGTGCCTTCTCCATTCAATCTGCTAACCATGTCCGATCACCAGTGTGCCTTCAACATTCAAACTGCTAACCATGTCGGGTCAGTGTGTCATCTCCATTCAAACTGCTAACCATGTCGGGTCAGTGTGTCTTCTCCATTCAAACTGCTAACCATGTCGTGTCAGTGTGCCTTCTCCATTCAAACTGCTAACCATGTCGGGTCAGTGTGCCTTCTCCATTCAAACTGCTAACCATGTCCGATCACCAGTGCGCCTTTTCCATTCAAACTGCTAACCATGTCGGGTCAGTGTGACTTCTCCAATCAAACTGCTAACCATGTCCGATCACCAGTGTGCCTTCTCCATTCAAACTGCTAACCATGTCGGGTCAGTGTGTCTTCTCCAATCAAACTGCCAACCATGTCCGATGACCAGTGTGCCTTCTCCATTCAAACTGCTAACCATGTCGCGTCAGTGTCCCTTCTCCATGCAAACTGCTAACCATGTCGGGTCAGTGTGCCTTCTACATTCAAACTGCTAACCATGTCCGATCACCAGTGTGCCTTCTCCATTCAAACTGCTAACCATGTCGGGTCAGCGTGCCTTCTCCATTCAAACTGCTAATCATGTCGAGTCAGTGTGCCTTCTCCATTCAAACTGCTATCCATGTCGGGTCAGTGTACATTCTACATTCAAACTGGTAACCATGTCCGATTACCAGTGTGCCTTCTCCATTCAAACAGCTAACCATGTCGGGACAGTGTGCCTTCTCCATTCAAACTGCTATCCATGTCGGGTCAGTGTACATTCTACATTCAAACTGGTAACCATGTCCGATCACCAGTGTGCATTCTCCATTCAAACTGCTAACCATGTTGGGTCAGTGTGTCTTCTCCATTCAAACTGCTAACCATGTCGGGTCTGTGTACCTTCTCCATTCAAACTGCTAACCATGTCAGGTCAGTGTGCCTTCTCCATTCAAACTGCTAACCATGTCGGGTCAGTGTGTCTTCTCCATTCAAACTGCTAAGCATGTCGGGTCAGTGTGCCTTCTCCATTCAAACTGCTAACCATGTCCGATCACCAGTGCGCCTTTTCCATTCAAACTGCTAACCATGTCGGGTCAGTGTGACTTCTCCAATCAAACTGCTAACCATGTCCGATCACCAGTGTGCCTTCTCCATTCAAACTGCTAACCATGTCGGGTCAGTGTGTCTTCTCCAATCAAACTGCCAACCATGTCCGATGACCAGTGTGCCTTCTCCATTCAAACTGCTAACCATGTCGCGTCAGTGTCCCTTCTCCATGCAAACTGCTAACCATGTCGGGTCAGTGTGCCTTCTACATTCAAACTGCTAACCATGTCCGATCACCAGTGTGCCTTCTCCATTCAAACTGCTAACCATGTCGGGTCAGCGTGCCTTCTCCATTCAAACTGCTAATCATGTCGAGTCAGTGTGCCTTCTCCATTCAAACTGCTATCCATGTCGGGTCAGTGTACATTCTACATTCAAACTGCTAACCATGTCGGGTCAGTGTGTCTTCTCCAATCAAACTGCCAACCATGTCCGATGACCAGTGTGCCTTCTCCATTCAAACAGCTAACCATGTCGGGACAGTGTGCCTTCTCCATTCAAACTGCTATCCATGTCGGGTCAGTGTACATTCTACATTCAAACTGGTAACCATGTCCGATCACCAGTGTGCATTCTCCATTCAAACTGCTAACCATGTTGGGTCAGTGTGTCTTCTCCATTCAAACTGCTAACCATGTCGGGTCTGTGTACCTTCTCCATTCAAACTGCTAACCATGTCAGGTCAGTGTGCCTTCTCCATTCAAACTGCTAACCATGTCGGGTCAGTGTGTCTTCTCCATTCAAACTGCTAACCATGTCGGGTCAGTTTGTCTTCTCCATTCAAATTGCTAACCATGTCGGGTCAGTGTGCCTTCTCCATTCAAACTGCTAACCATGTCGGGTCAGTGTGCCTTCTCCATTCAAACTGCTAACCATGTCAGGTCAGTGTGCCTTCTCCATTCAAACTGCTAACCATGTCGGGTCAGTGTGTCTTCTCCATTCAAACTGCTAACCATGTCGGGTCAGTGTGTCTTCTCCATTCAAATTGCTTACCATGTCGGGTCAGTGTGCCTTCTCCATTCAAACTGCTAACCATGTCTGGTCAGTTTGCCTTCTCCATTCAAACTGCTAACCATGTCGGGTCAGTGTGCCTTCTCCATTCAAACTGCTAACCATGTCGGGTCAGTGTGCCTTCTCCATTCAAACTGCTAACCATGTCGGGTCAGTGTGTCTTCTTCAATCAAACTGCTAACCATGTCCGATCACCAGTGTGCCTTCTCCATTCAAACTGCTAACCATGTCGGGTCAGTGTGCCTTCTCCAATCAAACTGCTAACCATGTCCGATCACCAGTGTGCCTTCTCCATTGAAACTGCTAACCATGTCGGGTCAGTGTGCCTTCTCCATTCAAACTGCTAACCATGTCGGGTCAGTGTGCCTTCTCCATTCAAACTGCTAACCATGTCGGGTCCGTGTGCCTTCTCCATTCAAACTGCTAACCATGTCCGATCACCAGTGTGCCTTCTCCATTCAAACTGCTAACCATGTCGGGTCAGTGTGCCTTCTCCATTCAAACTGCTAATCATGTCGAGTCAGTGTGCCCTCTCCATTCAAACTGCTAACCATGTCCGATCACCAGTGTGTCTTCTCCATTCAAACTGCTAACCATGTCGGGTCAGTGTGCCTTCTCCATTCAAACTGCTAACCATGTCGGGTCAGTGTACCTTCTACATTCAAACTGCTAACCATGTCCGATCACCAGTGTGCCTTCTCCATTCAAACTGCTAACCATGTCGGCTCAGTGTGCCTGCTCCATTCAAACTGCTAACCATGTCGGGTCAGTGTGCCTTCTCCATTCAAACTGCTAAACATGTCGGGTCATTGTGCCTTCTCCATTCAAACTGCTAAACATGTCGGTTCATTGTGCCTTCTCCACTCAAACTGCTAACCATGTCCGATCACCAGTGTGCCTTCTACATTCAAACTGCTAAACATGTCGGGTCAGTGTGTCTTCTCCATTCAAACTGCTAAACATGTCGGGTCATTGTGCCTTCTCCATTCAAACTGCTAAACATGTCGGGTCATTGTGCCTTCTCCATTCAAACTGGTAACCATGTCGCGTCAGTGAGCCTTCTACATTCAAACTGCTAACCATGTCGGGTCAGTGTGCCTTCTCCATTCAAACTACTAACCATATCCGATCACCAGTGTGCCTTCTCCATTCAAACTGCAAACCATGTCGGGTCAGTGTGCCTTCTCCATTCAAACTGCTAACCATGTCGGTTCAGTGTGCCTTCTCCATTCAAACTGATAACCATGTCGGATCAGTGTGCCTTCTCCATTCAAACTGCTAACCATGTCGGGTCTGTGTGCCTTCTCCATTCAAACTGCTAACCATGTCCGATCACCAGTGTGCCTTCTCCATTCAAACTGCTAACCATGTCGGGTCAGTGTGCCTTCTCCATTCAAACTACTAACCATGTCGGGTCAGTGTGCCTTCTCCATTCAAACTGCTAACCATGTCGGGTCAGTGTGCCTTCTCCATTCAAACTGCAAACCATGTCGGGTCAGTGTGCCTTCTCCATTCAAACTACTAACCATGTCGGGTCAGTGTGCCTTCTCCATTCAAACTGCTAACCATGTCGTGTCAGTGTGCCTTCTCCATTCAAACTGCAAACCATGTCGGGTCACTGTGCCTTCTCCATTCAAACTACTAACCATGTCTGGTCAGTGTGCATTCTCCATTCAAACTGCAAACCATGTCGGGTCATTGTGCCTTCTCCATTCAAACTGCTAACCATGTCGGGTCAGTGTGCCTTCTCCATTCAAACTGCTAACCATGTCCGATCACCAGTGTGCCTTCTCCATTCAAACTGCTAACCATGTCGGGTCTGTGTGCCTTCTCCATTCAAACTGCTAAACATGTCGGGTCATTGTGCCTTCTCCATTCAAACTGCTAAACACGTCGGGTCATTGTGCCTTCTCCACTCAAACTGCTAACCATGTCCGATCACCAGTGTGCCTTCTCCATTCAAACTGCTAACCATGTCGGGTCAGTGTGCCTTCTCCTTTCAAACTGTTAACCATGTCAGGTCAGTGTGTCTTCTCCATTCAAACTGCTAACCATGTCGGGTCAGTGTGCCTTCTCCATTCAAACTGCAAACCATGTCGGGTCAGTGTGCCTTCTCCATTCAAACTGCTAACCATGTCCGGTCAGTGTGCCTTCTCCATTCAATCTACTAACCATGTCGGGTCAGTGTGCATTCTCCATTCAAACTTCTAACCATGTCGGGTCAGTGTGCCTTCTCCATTCAAACTGCTAACCATGTTGGGTCAGTGTGCCTTCTCCATTCAAACTGCAAAACATGTCGGGTCTGTGTGCCTTCTCCATTCAAACTGCTAACCATGTCCGATCACCAGTGTGCCTTCTACATTCAAACATTCTAACCATGTCGGGTCAGTGTGCTTTCTCCATTCAAACTGCTAACCCTGTCGGGTCAGTGTGCCTTCTCCATTCAAACTGCTAACTATGTCGGGTCACCAGTGTGCCTTCTACATTCAAACTGCTAACCATGTCGGGTCAGTGTGCCTTCTCCATTCGAACTGCTAAACATGTCGGGTCATTGTGCCTTCTCCATTCAAACTGCTAAACATGTCGGGTCAGTGTGCCTTCTCCATTCAAACTGCTAACCATGTCCGATCACCAGTGTGCCTTCTACATTCAAACTGCTAACCATGTCGGGTCAGTTTGCCTTCTCCATTCAAACTGCTAACCATGTCGGGTCAGTGTGCCTTCTCCATTCAAACTGCTAACCATGTCGGGTCAGCGTGCCTTCTCCATTCAAACTGCTAATCATGTCGAGTCAGTGTGCCTTCTCCATTCAAACTGCTATCCATGTCGGGTCAGTGTACATTCTACATTCAAACTGGTAACCATGTCCGATTACCAGTGTGCCTTCTCCATTCAAACAGCTAACCATGTCGGGACAGTGTGCCTTCTCCATTCAAACTGCTATCCATGTCGGGTCAGTGTACATTCTACATTCAAACTGGTAACCATGTCCAATCACCAGTGTGCCTTCTCCATTCAAACTGCTAACCATGTTGGGTCAGTGTGTCTTCTCCATTCAAACTGCTAACCATGTCGGGTCTGTGTACCTTCTCCATTCAAACTGCTAACCATGTCAGGTCAGTGTGCCTTCTCCATTCAAACTGCTAACCATGTCGGGTCAGTGTGTCTTCTCCATTCAAACTGCTAACCATGTCGGGTCAGTGTGTCTTCTCCATTCAAATTGCTAACCATGTCGGGTCAGTGTGCCTTCTCCATTCAAACTGCTAACCATGTCGGGTCAGTGTGCCTTCTCCATTCAAACTGCTAACCATGTCAGGTCAGTGTGCCTTCTCCATTCAAACTGCTAACCATGTCGGGTCAGTGTGTCTTCTCCATTCAAACGGCTAACCATGTCCGATCACCAGTGTGTCTTCTCCATTCAAACTGCTAACCATGTCGGGTCAGTGTGCCTTCTCCATTCAAACTGCTAACCATGTCGGGTCAGTGTACCTTCTACATTCAAACTGCTAACCATGTCCGATCACCAGTGTGCCTTCTCCATTCAAACTGCTAACCATGTCGTGTCAGTGTGCCTTCTCCTTTCAAACTGCTAACCATGTCGGGTCAGTGTGTCTTCTCCAATCAAACTGCTAACCATGACCGATCACCAGTGTGCCTTCTCCATTCAATCTGCTAACCATGTCCGATCACCAGTGTGCCTTCAACATTCAAACTGCTAACCATGTCGGGTCAGTGTGTCATCTCCATTCAAACTGCTAACCATGTCGGGTCAGTGTGTCTTCTCCATTCAAACTGCTAACCATGTCGTGTCAGTGTGCCTTCTCCATTCAAACTGCTAACCATGTCGGGTCAGTGTGCCTTCTCCATTCAAACTGCTAACCATGTCCGATCACCAGTGCGCCTTTTCCATTCAAACTGCTAACCATGTCGGGTCAGTGTGACTTCTCCAATCAAACTGCTAACCATGTCCGATCACCAGTGTGCCTTCTCCATTCAAACTGCTAACCATGTCGGGTCAGTGTGTCTTCTCCAATCAAACTGCCAACCATGTCCGATGACCAGTGTGCCTTCTCCATTCAAACTGCTAACCATGTCGCGTCAGTGTCCCTTCTCCATGCAAACTGCTAACCATGTCGGGTCAGTGTGCCTTCTACATTCAAACTGCTAACCATGTCCGATCACCAGTGTGCCTTCTCCATTCAAACTGCTAACCATGTCGGGTCAGCGTGCCTTCTCCATTCAAACTGCTAATCATGTCGAGTCAGTGTGCCTTCTCCATTCAAACTGCTATCCATGTCGGGTCAGTGTACATTCTACATTCAAACTGGTAACCATGTCCGATTCCCAGTGTGCCTTCTCCATTCAAACAGCTAACCATGTCGGGACAGTGTGCCTTCTCCATTCAAACTGCTATCCATGTCGGGTCAGTGTACATTCTACATTCAAACTGGTAACCATGTCCGATCACCAGTGTGCATTCTCCATTCAAACTGCTAACCATGTTGGGTCAGTGTGTCTTCTCCATTCAAACTGCTAACCATGTCGGGTCTGTGTACCTTCTCCATTCAAACTGCTAACCATGTCAGGTCAGTGTGCCTTCTCCATTCAAACTGCTAACCATGTCGGGTCAGTGTGTCTTCTCCATTCAAACTGCTAACCATGTCGGGTCAGTTTGTCTTCTCCATTCAAATTGCTAACCATGTCGGGTCAGTGTGCCTTCTCCATTCAAACTGCTAACCATGTCGGGTCAGTGTGCCTTCTCCATTCAAACTGCTAACCATGTCAGGTCAGTGTGCCTTCTCCATTCAAACTGCTAACCATGTCGGGTCAGTGTGTCTTCTCCATTCAAACTGCTAACCATGTCGGGTCAGTGTGTCTTCTCCATTCAAATTGCTTACCATGTCGGGTCAGTGTGCCTTCTCCATTCAAACTGCTAACCATGTCTGGTCAGTTTGCCTTCTCCATTCAAACTGCTAACCATGTCGGGTCAGTGTGCCTTCTCCATTCAAACTGCTAACCATGTCGGGTCAGCGTGCCTTCTCCATTCAAACTGCTAACCATGTCGGGTCAGTGTGTCTTCTTCAATCAAACTGCTAACCATGTCCGATCACCAGTGTGCCTTCTCCATTCAAACTGCTAACCATGTCGGGTCAGTGTGCCTTCTCCAATCAAACTGCTAACCATGTCCGATCACCAGTGTGCCTTCTCCATTGAAACTGCTAACCATGTCGGGTCAGTGTGCCTTCTCCATTCAAACTGCTAACCATGTCGGGTCAGTGTGCCTTCTCCATTCAAACTGCTAACCATGTCGGGTCCGTGTGCCTTCTCCATTCAAACTGCTAACCATGTCCGATCACCAGTGTGCCTTCTCCATTCAAACTGCTAACCATGTCGGGTCTGTGTGCCTTCTCCATTCAAACTGCTAATCATGTCGAGTCAGTGTGCCCTCTCCATTCAAACTGCTAACCATGTCCGATCACCAGTGTATCTTCTCCATTCAAACTGCTAACCATGTCGGGTCAGTGTGCCTTCTCCATTCAAACTGCTAACCATGTCGGGTCAGTGTGCCTTCTCCATTCAAACTGCTAAACATGTCGGGTCATTGTGCCTTCTCCACTCAAACTGCTAACCATGTCCGATCACCAGTGTGCCTTCTACATTCAAACTGCTAAACATGTCGGGTCAGTGTGTCTTCTCCATTCAAACTGCTAAACATGTCGGGTCATTGTGCCTTCTCCATTCAAACTGCTAAACATGTCGGGTCATTGTGCCTTCTCCATTCAAACTGGTAACCATGTCGCGTCAGTGAGCCTTCTACATTCAAACTGCTAACCATGTCGGGTCAGTGTGCCTTCTCCATTCAAACTACTAACCATATCCGATCACCAGTGTGCCTTCTCCATTCAAACTGCAAACCATGTCGGGTCAGTGTGCCTTCTCCATTCAAACTGCTAACCATGTCGGTTCAGTGTGCCTTCTCCATTCAAACTGATAACCATGTCGGATCAGTGTGCCTTCTCCATTCAAACTGCTAACCATGTCGGGTCTGTGTGCCTTCTCCATTCAAACTGCTAACCATGTCCGATCACCAGTGTGCCTTCTCCATTCAAACTGCTAACCATGTCGGGTCAGTGTGCCTTCTCCATTCAAACTACTAACCATGTCGGGTCAGTGTGCCTTCTCCATTCAAACTGCTAACCATGTCGGGTCAGTGTGCCTTCTCCATTCAAACTGCAAACCATGTCGGGTCAGTGTGCCTTCTCCTTTCAAACTACTAACCATGTCGGGTCAGTGTGCCTTCTCCATTCAAACTGCTAACCATGTCGTGTCAGTGTGCCTTCTCCATTCAAACTGCAAACCATGTCGGGTCACTGTGCCTTCTCCATTCAAACTACTAACCATGTCTGGTCAGTGTGCATTCTCCATTCAAACTGCAAACCATGTCGGGTCATTGTGCCTTCTCCATTCAAACTGCTAACCATGTCGGGTCAGTGTGCCTTCTCCATTCAAACTGCTAACCATGTCCGATCACCAGTGTGCCTTCTCCATTCAAACTGCTAACCATGTCGGGTCAGTGTGCCTTCTCCATTCAAACTGCTAAACATGTCGGGTCATTGTGCCTTCTCCATTCAAACTGCTAAACACGTCGGGTCATTGTGCCTTCTCCACTCAAACTGCTAACCATGTCCGATCACCAGTGTGCCTTCTCCATTCAAACTGCTAACCATGTCGTGTCAGTGTGCCTTCTCCTTTCAAACTGTTAACCATGTCAGGTCAGTGTGTCTTCTCCATTCAAACTGCTAACCATGTCGGGTCAGTGTGCCTTCTCCATTCAAACTGCAAACCATGTCGGGTCAGTGTGCCTTCTCCATTCAAACTGCTAACCATGTCCGGTCAGTGTGCCTTCTCCATTCAATCTACTAACCATGTCGGGTCAGTGTGCATTCTCCATTCAAACTTCTAACCATGTCGGGTCAGTGTGCCTTCTCCATTCAAACTGCTAACCATGTCGGGTCAGTGTGCCTTCTCCATTCAAACTGCAAAACATGTCGGGTCTGTGTGCCTTCTCCATTCAAACTGCTAACCATGTCCGATCACCAGTGTGCCTTCTACATTCAAACATTCTAACCATGTCGGGTCAGTGTGCTTTCTCCATTCAAACTGCTAACCCTGTCGGGTCAGTGTGCCTTCTCCATTCAAACTGCTAACTATGTCGGGTCACCAGTGTGCCTTCTACATTCAAACTGCTAACCATGTCGGGTCAGTGTGCCTTCTCCATTCGAACTGCTAAACATGTCGGGTCATTGTGCCTTCTCCATTCAAACTGCTAAACATGTCGGGTCAGTGTGCCTTCTCCATTCAAACTGCTAACCATGTCGGTTCAGTGTGCCTTCTCCATTCAAACTGATAACCATGTCGGATCAGTGTGCCTTCTCCATTCAAACTGCTAACCATGTCGGGTCTGTGTGCCTTCTCCATTCAAACTGCTAACCATGTCCGATCACCAGTGTGCCTTCTCCATTCAAACTGCTAACCATGTCGGGTCAGTGTGCCTTCTCCATTCAAACTACTAACCATGTCGGGTCAGTGTGCCTTCTCCATTCAAACTGCTAACCATGTCGGGTCAGTGTGCCTTCTCCATTCAAACTGCAAACCATGTCGGGTCAGTGTGCCTTCTCCATTCAAACTACTAACCATGTCGGGTCAGTGTGCCTTCTCCATTCAAACTGCTAACCATGTCGTGTCAGTGTGCCTTCTCCATTCAAACTGCAAACCATGTCGGGTCACTGTGCCTTCTCCATTCAAACTACTAACCATGTCTGGTCAGTGTGCATTCTCCATTCAAACTGCAAACCATGTCGGGTCATTGTGCCTTCTCCATTCAAACTGCTAACCATGTCGGGTCAGTGTGCCTTCTCCATTCAAACTGCTAACCATGTCCGATCACCAGTGTGCCTTCTCCATTCAAACTGCTAACCATGTCGGGTCAGTGTGCCTTCTCCATTCAAACTGCTAAACATGTCGGGTCATTGTGCCTTCTCCATTCAAACTGCTAAACACGTCGGGTCATTGTGCCTTCTCCACTCAAACTGCTAACCATGTCCGATCACCAGTGTGCCTTCTCCATTCAAACTGCTAACCATGTCGGGTCAGTGTGCCTTCTCCTTTCAAACTGTTAACCATGTCAGGTCAGTGTGTCTTCTCCATTCAAACTGCTAACCATGTCGGGTCAGTGTGCCTTCTCCATTCAAACTGCAAACCATGTCGGGTCAGTGTGCCTTCTCCATTCAAACTGCTAACCATGTCCGGTCAGTGTGCCTTCTCCATTCAATCTACTAACCATGTCGGGTCAGTGTGCATTCTCCATTCAAACTTCTAACCATGTCGGGTCAGTGTGCCTTCTCCATTCAAACTGCTAACCATGTCGGGTCAGTGTGCCTTCTCCATTCAAACTGCAAAACATGTCGGGTCTGTGTGCCTTCTCCATTCAAACTGCTAACCATGTCCGATCACCAGTGTGCCTTCTACATTCAAACATTCTAACCATGTCGGGTCAGTGTGCTTTCTCCATTCAAACTGCTAACCCTGTCGGGTCAGTGTGCCTTCTCCATTCAAACTGCTAACTATGTCGGGTCACCAGTGTGCCTTCTACATTCAAACTGCTAACCATGTCGGGTCAGTGTGCCTTCTCCATTCGAACTGCTAAACATGTCGGGTCATTGTGCCTTCTCCATTCAAACTGCTAAACATGTCGGGTCAGTGTGCCTTCTCCATTCAAACTGCTAACCATGTCCGATCACCAGTGTGCCTTCTACATTCAAACTGCTAACCATGTCGGGTCAGTTTGCCTTCTCCATTCAAACTGCTAACCATGTCGGGTCAGTGTGCCTTCTCCATTCAAACTGCTAACCATGTCGGGTCAGCGTGCCTTCTCCATTCAAACTGCTAATCATGTCGAGTCAGTGTGCCTTCTCCATTCAAACTGCTATCCATGTCGGGTCAGTGTACATTCTACATTCAAACTGGTAACCATGTCCGATTACCAGTGTGCCTTCTCCATTCAAACAGCTAACCATGTCGGGACAGTGTGCCTTCTCCATTCAAACTGCTATCCATGTCGGGTCAGTGTACATTCTACATTCAAACTGGTAACCATGTCCGATCACCAGTGTGCCTTCTCCATTCAAACTGCTAACCATGTTGGGTCAGTGTGTCTTCTCCATTCAAACTGCTAACCATGTCGGGTCTGTGTACCTTCTCCATTCAAACTGCTAACCATGTCAGGTCAGTGTGCCTTCTCCATTCAAACTGCTAACCTTGTCGGGTCAGTGTGTCTTCTCCATTCAAACTGCTAACCATGTCGGGTCAGTGTGTCTTCTCCATTCAAATTGCTAACCATGTCGGGTCAGTGTGCCTTCTCCATTCAAACTGCTAACCATGTCGGGTCAGTGTGCCTTCTCCATTCAAACTGCTAACCATGTCAGGTCAGTGTGCCTTCTCCATTCAAACTGCTAACCATGTCGGGTCAGTGTGTCTTCTCCATTCAAACGGCTAACCATGTCGGGTCAGTGTGTCTTCTCCATTCAAATTGCTTACCATGTCGGGTCAGTGTGCCTTCTCCATTCAAACTGCTAACCATGTCTGGTCAGTTTGCCTTCTCCATTCAAACTGCTAACCATGTCGGGTCAGTGTGCCTTCTCCATTCAAACTGCTAACCATGTCGGGTCAGTGTGCCTTCTCCATTCAAACTGCTAACCATGTCGGGTCAGTGTGTCTTCTTCAATCAAACTGCTAACCATGTCCGATCACCAGTGTGCCTTCTCCATTCAAACTGCTAACCATGTCGGGTCAGTGTGCCTTCTCCAATCAAACTGCTAACCATGTCCGATCACCAGTGTGCCTTCTCCATTGAAACTGCTAACCATGTCGGGTCAGTGTGCCTTCTCCATTCAAACTGCTAACCATGTCGGGTCAGTGTGCCTTCTCCATTCAAACTGCTAACCATGTCGGGTCCGTGTGCCTTCTCCATTCAAACTGCTAACCATGTCCGATCACCAGTGTGCCTTCTCCATTCAAACTGCTAACCATGTCGGGTCAGTGTGCCTTCTCCATTCAAACTGCTAATCATGTCGAGTCAGTGTGCCTTCTCCATTAAAACTGCTAACCATGTCCGATCACCAGTGTGTCTTCTCCATTCAAACTGCTAACCATGTCGGGTCAGTGTGCCTTCTCCATTCAAACTGCTAACCATGTCGGGTCAGTGTACCTTCTACATTCAAACTGCTAACCATGTCCGATCACCAGTGTGCCTTCTCCATTCAAACTGCTAACCATGTCGGCTCAGTGTGCCTGCTCCATTCAAACTGCTAACCATGTCGGGTCAGTGTGCCTTCTCCATTCAAACTGCTAAACATGTCGGGTCAGTGTGCCTTCTCCATTCAAACTGCTAACCATGTCGGGTCAGTGTGCCTTCTCCATTCAAACTGCTAACCATGTCGGGTCAGTGTGTCTTCTTCAATCAAACTGCTAACCATGTCCGATCACCAGTGTGCCTTCTCCATTCAAACTGCTAACCATGTCGGGTCAGTGTGCCTTCTCCAATCAAACTGCTAACCATGTCCGATCACCAGTGTGCCTTCTCCATTGAAACTGCTAACCATGTCGGGTCAGTGTGCCTTCTCCATTCAAACTGCTAACCATGTCGGGTCAGTGTGCCTTCTCCATTCAAACTGCTAACCATGTCGGGTCCGTGTGCCTTCTCCATTCAAACTGCTAACCATGTCCGATCACCAGTGTGCCTTCTCCATTCAAACTGCTAACCATGTCGGGTCAGTGTGCCTTCTCCATTCAAACTGCTAATCATGTCGAGTCAGTGTGCCCTCTCCATTCAAACTGCTAACCATGTCCGATCACCAGTGTGTCTTCTCCATTCAAACTGCTAACCATGTCGGGTCAGTGTGCCTTCTCCATTCAAACTGCTAACCATGTCGGGTCAGTGTACCTTCTACATTCAAACTGCTAACCATGTCCGATCACCAGTGTGCCTTCTCCATTCAAACTGCTAACCATGTCGGCTCAGTGTGCCTGCTCCATTCAAACTGCTAACCATGTCGGGTCGGTGTGCCTTCTCCATTCAAACTGCTAAACATGTCGGGTCATTGTGCCTTCTCCATTCAAACTGCTAAACATGTCGGGTCATTGTGCCTTCTCCACTCAAACTGCTAACCATGTCCGATCACCAGTGTGCCTTCTACATTCAAACTGCTAAACATGTCGGGTCAGTGTGTCTTCTCCATTCAAACTGCTAAACATGTCGGGTCATTGTGCCTTCTCCATTCAAACTGCTAAACATGTCGGGTCATTGTGCCTTCTCCATTCAAACTGGTAACCATGTCGCGTCAGTGAGCCTTCTACATTCAAACTGCTAACCATGTCGGGTCAGTGTGCCTTCTCCATTCAAACTACTTTCCATATCCGATCACCAGTGTGCCTTCTCCATTCAAACTGCAAACCATGTCGGGTCAGTGTGCCTTCTCCATTCAAACTACTAACCATGTCGGGTCAGTGTGCCTTCTCCATTCAAACTGCTAACCATGTCGGGTCAGTGTGCCTTCTCCATTCAAACTGCAAACCATGTCGGGTCAGTGTGCCTTCTCCATTCAAACTACTAACCATGTCGGGTCAGTGTGCCTTCTCCATTCAAACTGCTAACCATGTCGTGTCAGTGTGCCTTCTCCATTCAAACTGCAAACCATGTCGGGTCACTGTGCCTTCTCCATTCAAACTACTAACCATGTCTGGTCAGTGTGCATTCTCCATTCAAACTGCAAACCAAGTCGGGTCATTGTGCCTTCTCCATTCAAACTGCTAACCATGTCGGGTCAGTGTGCCTTCTCCATTCAAACTGCTAACCATGTCCGATCACCAGTGTGCCTTCTCCATTCAAACTGCTAACCATGTCGGGTCAGTGTGCCTTCTCCATTCAAACTGCTAAACATGTCGGGTCATTGTGCCTTCTCCATTCAAACTGCTAAACACGTCGGGTCATTGTGCCTTCTCCACTGAAACTGCTAACCATGTCCGATCACCAGTGTGCCTTCTCCATTCAAACTGCTAACCATGTCGGGTCAGTGTGCCTTCTCCTTTCAAACTGTTAACCATGTCAGGTCAGTGTGTCTTCTCCATTCAAACTGCTAACCATGTCGGGTCAGTGTGCCTTCTCCATTCAAACTGCAAACCATGTCGGGTCAGTGTGCCTTCTCCATTCAAACTGCTAACCATGTCCGGTCAGTGTGCCTTCTCCATTCAATCTACTAACCATGTCAGGTCAGTGTGCATTCTCCATTCAAACTGCTAACCATGTCGGGTCAGTGTGCCTTCTCCATTCAAACTGCTAACCATGTCGGGTCAGTGTGCCTTCTCCATTCAAACTGCAAAACATGTCGGGTCTGTGTGCCTTCTCCATTCAAACTGCTAACCATGTCCGATCACCAGTGTGCCTTCTACATTCAAACATTCTAACCATGTCGGGTCAGTGTGCCTTCTCCATTCAAACTGCTAACCATGTCGGGTCAGTGTGCCTTCTCCATTCAAACTGCTAACCATGTCCGATCACCAGTGTGCCTTCTCCATTCAAACTGCTAACCATGTCGGGTCAGTGTGCCTTCTCCATTCAAACTGCTAATCATGTCGAGTCAGTGTGCCTTCTCCATTAAAACTGCTAACCATGTCCGATCACCAGTGTGTCTTCTCCATTCAAACTGCTAACCATGTCGGGTCAGTGTGCCTTCTCCATTCAAACTGCTAACCATGTCGGGTCAGTGTACCTTCTACATTCAAACTGCTAACCATGTCCGATCACCAGTGTGCCTTCTCCATTCAAACTGCTAACCATGTCGGCTCAGTGTGCCTGCTCCATTCAAACTGCTAACCATGTCGGGTCAGTGTGCCTTCTCCATTCAAACTGCTAAACATGTCGGGTCAGTGTGCCTTCTCCATTCAAACTGCTAACCATGTCGGGTCAGTGTGCCTTCTCCATTCAAACTGCTAACCATGTCGGGTCAGTGTGTCTTCTTCAATCAAACTGCTAACCATGTCCGATCACCAGTGTGCCTTCTCCATTCAAACTGCTAACCATGTCGGGTCAGTGTGCCTTCTCCAATCAAACTGCTAACCATGTCCGATCACCAGTGTGCCTTCTCCATTGAAACTGCTAACCATGTCGGGTCAGTGTGCCTTCTCCATTCAAACTGCTAACCATGTCGGGTCAGTGTGCCTTCTCCATTCAAACTGCTAACCATGTCGGGTCCGTGTGCCTTCTCCATTCAAACTGCTAACCATGTCCGATCACCAGTGTGCCTTCTCCATTCAAACTGCTAACCATGTCGGGTCAGTGTGCCTTCTCCATTCAAACTGCTAATCATGTCGAGTCAGTGTGCCCTCTCCATTCAAACTGCTAACCATGTCCGATCACCAGTGTGTCTTCTCCATTCAAACTGCTAACCATGTCGGGTCAGTGTGCCTTCTCCATTCAAACTGCTAACCATGTCGGGTCAGTGTACCTTCTACATTCAAACTGCTAACCATGTCCGATCACCAGTGTGCCTTCTCCATTCAAACTGCTAACCATGTCGGCTCAGTGTGCCTGCTCCATTCAAACTGCTAACCATGTCGGGTCGGTGTGCCTTCTCCTTTCAAACTGCTAAACATGTCGGGTCATTGTGCCTTCTCCATTCAAACTGCTAAACATGTCGGGTCATTGTGCCTTCTCCACTCAAACTGCTAACCATGTCCGATCACCAGTGTGCCTTCTACATTCAAACTGCTAAACATGTCGGGTCAGTGTGTCTTCTCCATTCAAACTGCTAAACATGTCGGGTCATTGTGCCTTCTCCATTCAAACTGCTAAACATGTCGGGTCATTGTGCCTTCTCCATTCAAACTGGTAACCATGTCGCGTCAGTGAGCCTTCTACATTCAAACTGCTAACCATGTCGGGTCAGTGTGCCTTCTCCATTCAAACTACTTTCCATATCCGATCACCAGTGTGCCTTCTCCATTCAAACTGCAAACCATGTCGGGTCAGTGTGCCTTCTCCATTCAAACTACTAACCATGTCGGGTCAGTGTGCCTTCTCCATTCAAACTGCTAACCATGTCGGGTCAGTGTGCCTTCTCCATTCAAACTGCAAACCATGTCGGGTCAGTGTGCCTTCTCCATTCAAACTACTAACCATGTCGGGTCAGTGTGCCTTCTCCATTCAAACTGCTAACCATGTCGTGTCAGTGTGCCTTCTCCATTCAAACTGCAAACCATGTCGGGTCACTGTGCCTTCTCCATTCAAACTACTAACCATGTCTGGTCAGTGTGCATTCTCCATTCAAACTGCAAACCAAGTCGGGTCATTGTGCCTTCTCCATTCAAACTGCTAACCATGTCGGGTCAGTGTGCCTTCTCCATTCAAACTGCTAACCATGTCCGATCACCAGTGTGCCTTCTCCATTCAAACTGCTAACCATGTCGGGTCAGTGTGCCTTCTCCATTCAAACTGCT
The DNA here is from genome assembly GCF_030144855.1 of Hypanus sabinus. Classification (NCBI taxonomy): domain Eukaryota; kingdom Metazoa; phylum Chordata; class Chondrichthyes; order Myliobatiformes; family Dasyatidae; genus Hypanus; species Hypanus sabinus. The sequence goes on from NW_026779252.1 coordinate 59,454, forward strand.
AAACATGTCGGGTCATTGTGCCTTCTCCATTCAAACTGCTAAACACGTCGGGTCATTGTGCCTTCTCCACTCAAACTGCTAACCATGTCCGATCACCAGTGTGCCTTCTCCATTCAAACTGCTAACCATGTCGGGTCAGTGTGCCTTCTCCTTTCAAACTGTTAACCATGTCAGGTCAGTGTGTCTTCACCATTCAAACTGCTAACCATGTCGGGTCAGTGTGCCTTCTCCATTCAAACTGCAAACCATGTCGGGTCAGTGTGCCTTCTCCATTCAAACTGCTAACCATGTCCGGTCAGTGTGCCTTCTCCATTCAATCTACTAACCATGTCAGGTCAGTGTGCATTCTCCATTCAAACTGCTAACCATGTCGGGTCAGTGTGCCTTCTCCATTCAAACTGCTAACCATGTCGGGTCAGTGTGCCTTCTCCATTCAAACTGCGAAACATGTCGGGTCTGTGTGCCTTCTCCATTCAAACTGCTAACCATGTCCGATCACCAGTGTGCCTTCTACATTCAAACATTCTAACCATGTCGGGTCAGTGTGCCTTCTCCATTCAAACTGCTAACCATGTCGGGTCAGTGTGCCTTCTCCATTCAAACTGCTAACTATGTCGGGTCACCAGTGTGCCTTCTACATTCAAACTGCTAACCATGTCGGGTCAGTGTGCCTTCTCCATTCGAACTGCTAAACATGTCGGGTCATTGTGCCTTCTCCATTCAAACTGCTAAACATGTCGGGTCAGTGTGCCTTCTCCATTCAAACTGCTAACCATGTCCGATCACCAGTGTGCCTTCTACATTCAAACTGCTAACCATGTCGGGTCAGTTTGCCTTCTCCATTCAAACTGCTAACCATGTCGGGTCAGTGTGCCTTCTCCATTCAAACTGCTAACCATGTCGGGTCAGCGTGCCTTCTCCATTCAAACTGCTAATCATGTCGAGTCAGTGTGCCTTCTCCATTCAAACTGCTATCCATGTCGGGTCAGTGTACATTCTACATTCAAACTGGTAACCATGTCCGATTACCAGTGTGCCTTCTCCATTCAAACAGCTAACCATGTCGGGACAGTGTGCCTTCTCCATTCAAACTGCTATCCATGTCGGGTCAGTGTACATTCTACATTCAAACTGGTAACCATGTCCGATCACCAGTGTGCCTTCTCCATTCAAACTGCTAACCATGTCGGGTCAGTGTGTCTTCTCCATTCAAACTGCTAACCATGTCGGGTCAGTGTGTCTTCTCCATTCAAATTGCTAACCAAGTCGGGTCAGTGTGCCTTCTCCATTCAAACTGCTAACCATGTCGGGTCAGTGTGCCTTCTCCATTCAAACTGCTAACCATGTCAGGTCAGTGTGCCTTCTCCATTCAAACTGCTAACCATGTCGGGTCAGTGTGTCTTCTCCATTCAAACTGCTAACCATGTCGGGTCAGTGTGTCTTCTCCATTCAAATTGCTTACCATGTCGGGTCAGTGTGCCTTCTCCATTCAAACTGCTAACCATGTCAGGTCAGTGTGTCTTCTCCATTCAAACTGCTAACCATGTCTGGTCAGTTTGCCTTCTCCATTCAAACTGCTAACCATGTCGGGTCAGTGTGCCTTCTCCATTCAAACTGCTAACCATGTCGGGTCAGTGTGCCTTCTCCGTTCAAACTGCTAACCATGTCGGGTCAGTGTGTCTTCTTCAATCAAACTGCTAACCATGTCCGATCACCAGTGTGCCTTCTCCATTCAAACTGCTAACCATGTCGGGTCAGTGTGCCTTCTCCAATCAAACTGCTAACCATGTCCGATCACCAGTGTGCCTTCTCCATTGAAACTGCTAACCATGTCGGGTCAGTGTGCCTTCTCCATTCAAACTGCTAACCATGTCGGGTCAGTGTGCCTTCTCCATTCAAACTGCTAACCATGTCGGGTCCGTGTGCCTTCTCCATTCAAACTGCTAACCATGTCCGATCACCAGTGTGCCTTCTCCATTCAAACTGCTAACCATGTCGGGTCAGTGTGCCTTCTCCATTCAAACTGCTAATCATGTCGAGTCAGTGTGCCTTCTCCATTCAAACTGCTAACCATGTCCGATCACCAGTGTGTCTTCTCCATTCAAACTGCTAACCATGTCGGGTCAGTGTGCCTTCTCCATTCAAACTGCTAACCATGTCGGGTCAGTGTACCTTCTACATTCAAACTGCTAACCATGTCCGATCACCAGTGTGCCTTCTCCATTCAAACTGCTAACCATGTCGGCTCAGTGTGCCTGCTCCATTCAAACTGCTAACCATGTCGGGTCAGTGTGCCTTCTCCATTCAAACTGCTAAACATGTCGGGTCATTGTGCCTTCTCCATTCAAACTGCTAAACATGTCGGGTCATTGTGCCTTCTCCACTCAAACTGCTAACCATGTCCGATCACCAGTGTGCCTTCTACATTCAAACTGCTAAACATGTCGGGTCAGTGTGTCTTCTCCATTCAAACTGCTAAACATGTCGGGTCATTGTGCCTTCTCCATTCAAACTGCTAAACATGTCGGGTCATTGTGCCTTCTCCATTCAAACTGGTAACCATGTCGCGTCAGTGAGCCTTCTACATTCAAACTGCTAACCATGTCGGGTCAGTGTGCCTTCTCCATTCAAACTACTAACCATATCCGATCACCAGTGTGCCTTCTCCATTCAAACTGCAAACCATGTCGGGTCAGTGTGCCTTCTCCATTCAAACTGCTAACCATGTCGGTTCAGTGTGCCTTCTCCATTCAAACTGCTAACCATGTCGGATCAGTGTGCCTTCTCCATTCAAACTGCTAACCATGTCGGGTCTGTGTGCCTTCTCCATTCAAACTGCTAACCATGCCCGATCACCAGTGTGCCTTCTCCATTCAAACTGCTAACCATGTCGGGTCAGTGTGCCTTCTCCATTCAAACTACTAACCATGTCGGGTCAGTGTGCCTTCTCCATTCAAACTGCTAACCATGTCGGGTCAGTGTGCCTTCTCCATTCAAACTGCAAACCATGTCGGGTCAGTGTGCCTTCTCCATTCAAACTACTAACCATGTCGGGTCAGTGTGCCTTCTCCATTCAAACTGCTAACCATGTCGTGTCAGTGTGCCTTCTCCATTCAAACTGCAAACCATGTCGGGTCACTGTGCCTTCTCCATTCAAACTACTAACCATGTCTGGTCGGTGTGCCTTCTCCATTCAAACTGCAAACCATGTCGGGTCAGTGTGCCTTCTCCATTCAAACTACTAACCATGTCGGGTCAGTGTGCCTTCTCCATTCAAACTGCTAACCATGTCGTGTCAGTGTGCCTTCTCCATTCAAACTGCAAACCATGTCGGGTCACTGTGCCTTCTCCATTCAAACTACTAACCATGTCTGGTCGGTGTGCATTCTCCATTCAAACTGCAAACCATGTCGGGTCATTGTGCCTTCTCCATTCAAACTGCTAACCATGTCGGGTCAGTGTGCCTTCTCCATTCAAACTGCTAACCATGTCCGATCACCAGTGTGCCTTCTCCATTCAAACTGCTAACCATGTCGGGTCAGTGTGCCTTCTCCATTCAAACTGCTAAACATGTCGGGTCATTGTGCCTTCTCCATTCAAACTGCTAAACACGTCGGGTCATTGTGCCTTCTCCACTCAAACTGCTAACCATGTCCGATCACCAGTGTGCCTTCTCCATTCAAACTGCTAACCATGTCGGGTCAGTGTGCCTTCTCCTTTCAAACTGTTAACCATGTCAGGTCAGTGTGTCTTCTCCATTCAAACTGCTAACCATGTCGGGTCAGTGTGCCTTCTCCATTCAAACTGCAAACCATGTCGGGTCAGTGTGCCTTCTCCATTCAAACTGCTAACCATGTCCGGTCAGTGTGCCTTCTCCATTCAATCTACTAACCATGTCGGGTCAGTGTGCATTCTCCATTCAAACTGCTAACCATGTCGGGCCAGAGTGCCTTCTCCATTCAAACTGCTAACCATGTCGGGTCAGTGTGCCTTCTCCATTCAAACTGCAAAACATGTCGGGTCTGTGTGCCTTCTCCATTCAAACTGCTAACCATGTCCGATCACCAGTGTGCCTTCTACATTCAAACATTCTAACCATGTCGGGTCAGTGTGCCTTCTCCATTCAAACTGCTAACCATGTCGGGTCAGTGTGCCTTCTCCATTCAAACTGCTAACTATGTCGGGTCACCAGTGTGCCTTCTACATTCAAACTGCTAACCATGTCGGGTCAGTGTGCCTTCTCCATTCTAACTGCTAAACATGTCGGGTCATTGTGCCTTCTCAATTCAAACTGCTAAACATGTCGGGTCAGTGTGCCTTCTCCATTCAAACTGCTAACCATGTCCGATCACCAGTGTGCCTTCTACATTCAAACTGCTAACCATGTCGGGTCAGTTTGCCTTCTCCATTCAAACTGCTAACCATGTCGGGTCAGTGTGCCTTCTCCATTCAAACTGCTAACCACGTCGGGTCAGTGTGTCTTCTCCATTCACACTGCTAACCATGTCGAGTCAGTGTGCCTTCTCCTTTCAAACTGCTAACCAGGCCCGATCACCAGTGTGCCTTCTCCGTTCAAACTGCTAACCATGTCCGGTCAGTGTGCCTTCTCCATTCAAACGGCTAACAATGTCGGGTCAGTGTCCCTTCTCCAATCAAACTGCTAACCATGTCGGGTCAGTGTGTCTTCTCCATTCAAACTGCTAACCATGTCGGGTCAGTGTGTCTTCTCCATTCAAACTGCTAACCATGTCGGGTCAGTGTGTCTTCTACATTCAAACTGCTAACCATGTCCGATCACCAGTGTGCCTTCTCCATTGAAACTGCTAACCATGTCGGGTCAGTGTGCCTTCTCCATTCAAACTGCTAACCATGTCGGGTCAGTGTGCCTTCTCCATTCAAACTGCTAACCACGTCGGGTCCGTGTGCCTTCTCCATTCAAACTGCTAACCATGTCCGATCACCAGTGTGCCTTCTCCATTCAAACTGCTAACCATGTCGGGTCAGTGTGCCTTCTCCATTCAAACTGCTAATCATGTCGAGTCACTGTGCCTTCTCCATTCAAACTGCTAACCATGTCCGATCACCAGTGTGTCTTCTCCATTCAAACTGCTAACCATGTCGGGTCAGTGTGCCTTCTCCATTCAAACTGCTAACCATGTCGGGTCAGTGTACCTTCTACATTCAAACTGCTAACCATGTCCGATCACCAGTGTGCCTTCTCCATTCAAACTGCTAACCATGTCGGCTCAGTGTGCCTGCTCCATTCAAACTGCTAACCATGTCGGGTCAGTGTGCCTTCTCCATTCAAACTGCTAAACATGTCGGGTCATTGTGCCTTCTCCATTCAAACTGCTAAACATGTCGGGTCATTGTGCCTTCTCCACTCAAACTGCTAACCATCTCCGATCACCAGTGTGCCTTCTACATTCAAACTGCTAAACATGTCGGGTCAGTGTGTCTTCTCCATTCAAACTGCTAAACATGTCGGGTCATTGTGCCTTCTCCATTCAAACTGCTAAACATGTCGGGTCATTGTGCCTTCTCCATTCAAACTGGTAACCATGTCGCGTCAGTGAGCCTTCTACATTCAAACTGCTAACCATGTCGGGTCAGTGTGCCTTCTCCATTCAAACTACTAACCATATCCGATCACCAGTGTGCCTTCTCCATTCAAACTGCAAACCATGTCGGGTCAGTGTGCCTTCTCCATTCAAACTGCTAACCATGTCGGTTCAGTGTGCCTTCTCCATTCAAACTGCTAACCATGTCGGATCAGTGTGCCTTCTCCATTCAAACTGCTAACCATGTCGGGTCTGTGTGCCTTCTCCATTCAAACTGCTAACCATGTCCGATCACCAGTGTGCCTTCTCCATTCAAACTGCTAACCATGTCGGGTCAGTGTGCCTTCTCCATTCAAACTACTAACCATGTCGGGTCAATGTGCCTTCTCCATTCAAACTGCTAACCATGTCGGGTCAGTGTGCCTTCTCCATTCAAACTGCAAACCATGTCGGGTCAGTGTGCCTTCTCCATTCAAACTACTAACCATGTCGGGTCAGTGTGCCTTCTCCATTCAAACTGCTAACCATGTCGTGTCAGTGTGCCTTCTCCATTCAAACTGCAAACCATGTCGGGTCACTGTGCCTTCTCCATTCAAACTACTAACCATGTCTGGTCGGTGTGCATTCTCCATTCAAACTGCAAACCATGTCGGGTCATTGTGCCTTCTCCATTCAAACTGCTAACCATGTCGGGTCAGTGTGCCTTCTCCATTCAAACTGCTAACCATGTCCGATCACCAGTGTGCCTTCTCCATTCAAACTGCTAACCATGTCGGGTCAGTGTGCCTTCTCCATTCAAACTGCTAAACATGTCGGGTCATTGTGCCTTCTCCATTCAAACTGCTAAACACGTCGGGTCATTGTGCCTTCTCCACTCAAACTGCTAACCATGTCCGATCACCAGTGTGCCTTCTCCATTCAAACTGCTAACCATGTCGGGTCAGTGTGCCTTCTCCTTTCAAACTGTTAACCATGTCAGGTCAGTGTGTCTTCTCCATTCAAACTGCTAACCATGTCGGGTCAGTGTGCCTTCTCCATTCAAACTGCAAACCATGTCGGGTCAGTGTGCCTTCTCCATTCAAACTGCTAACCATGTCCGGTCAGTGTGCCTTCTCCATTCAATCTACTAACCATGTCGGGTCAGTGTGCATTCTCCATTCAAACTGCTAACCATGTCGGGCCAGAGTGCCTTCTCCATTCAAACTGCTAACCATGTCGGGTCAGTGTGCCTTCTCCATTCAAACTGCAAAACATGTCGGGTCTGTGTGCCTTCTCCATTCAAACTGCTAACCATGTCCGATCACCAGTGTGCCTTCTACATTCAAACATTCTAACCATGTCGGGTCAGTGTGCCTTCTCCATTCAAACTGCTAACCATGTCGGGTCAGTGTGCCTTCTCCATTCAAACTGCTAACTATGTCGGGTCACCAGTGTGCCTTCTACATTCAAACTGCTAACCATGTCGGGTCAGTGTGCCTTCTCCATTCTAACTGCTAAACATGTCGGGTCATTGTGCCTTCTCCATTCAAACTGCTAAACATGTCGGGTCAGTGTGCCTTCTCCATTCAAACTGCTAACCATGTCCGATCACCAGTGTGCCTTCTACATTCAAACTGCTAACCATGTCGGGTCAGTTTGCCTTCTCCATTCAAACTGCTAACCATGTCGGGTCAGTGTGCCTTCTCCATTCAAACTGCTAACCACGTCGGGTCAGTGTGTCTTCTCCATTCACACTGCTAACCATGTCGAGTCAGTGTGCCTTCTCCTTTCAAACTGCTAACCAGGCCCGATCACCAGTGTGCCTTCTCCGTTCAAACTGCTAACCATGTCCGGTCAGTGTGCCTTCTCCATTCAAACGGCTAACAATGTCGGGTCAGTGTCCCTTCTCCAATCAAACTGCTAACCATGTCGGGTCAGTGTGTCTTCTCCATTCAAACTGCTAACCATGTCGGGTCAGTGTGTCTTCTCCATTCAAACTGCTAACCATGTCGGGTCAGTGTGTCTTCTACATTCAAACTGCTAACCATGTCCGATCACCAGTGTGCCTTCTCCATTGAAACTGCTAACCATGTCGGGTCAGTGTGCCTTCTCCATTCAAACTGCTAACCATGTCGGGTCAGTGTGCCTTCTCCATTCAAACTGCTAACCACGTCGGGTCCGTGTGCCTTCTCCATTCAAACTGCTAACCATGTCCGATCACCAGTGTGCCTTCTCCATTCAAACTGCTAACCATGTCGGGTCAGTGTGCCTTCTCCATTCAAACTGCTAATCATGTCGAGTCACTGTGCCTTCTCCATTCAAACTGCTAACCATGTCCGATCACCAGTGTGTCTTCTCCATTCAAACTGCTAACCATGTCGGGTCAGTGTGCCTTCTCCATTCAAACTGCTAACCATGTCGGGTCAGTGTACCTTCTACATTCAAACTGCTAACCATGTCCGATCACCAGTGTGCCTTCTCCATTCAAACTGCTAACCATGTCGGCTCAGTGTGCCTGCTCCATTCAAACTGCTAACCATGTCGGGTCAGTGTGCCTTCTCCATTCAAACTGCTAAACATGTCGGGTCATTGTGCCTTCTCCATTCAAACTGCTAAACATGTCGGGTCATTGTGCCTTCTCCACTCAAACTGCTAACCATCTCCGATCACCAGTGTGCCTTCTACATTCAAACTGCTAAACATGTCGGGTCAGTGTGTCTTCTCCATTCAAACTGCTAAACATGTCGGGTCATTGTGCCTTCTCCATTCAAACTGCTAAACATGTCGGGTCATTGTGCCTTCTCCATTCAAACTGGTAACCATGTCGCGTCAGTGAGCCTTCTACATTCAAACTGCTAACCATGTCGGGTCAGTGTGCCTTCTCCATTCAAACTACTAACCATATCCGATCACCAGTGTGCCTTCTCCATTCAAACTGCAAACCATGTCGGGTCAGTGTGCCTTCTCCATTCAAACTGCTAACCATGTCGGTTCAGTGTGCCTTCTCCATTCAAACTGCTAACCATGTCGGATCAGTGTGCCTTCTCCATTCAAACTGCTAACCATGTCGGGTCTGTGTGCCTTCTCCATTCAAACTGCTAACCATGTCCGATCACCAGTGTGCCTTCTCCATTCAAACTGCTAACCATGTCGGGTCAGTGTGCCTTCTCCATTCAAACTACTAACCATGTCGGGTCAATGTGCCTTCTCCATTCAAACTGCTAACCATGTCGGGTCAGTGTGCCTTCTCCATTCAAACTGCAAACCATGTCGGGTCAGTGTGCCTTCTCCATTCAAACTACTAACCATGTCGGGTCAGTGTGCCTTCTCCATTCAAACTGCTAACCATGTCGTGTCAGTGTGCCTTCTCCATTCAAACTGCAAACCATGTCGGGTCACTGTGCCTTCTCCATTCAAACTACTAACCATGTCTGGTCGGTGTGCATTCTCCATTCAAACTGCAAACCATGTCGGGTCATTGTGCCTTCTCCATTCAAACTGCTAACCATGTCGGGTCAGTGTGCCTTCTCCATTCAAACTGCTAACCATGTCCGATCACCAGTGTGCCTTCTCCATTCAAACTGCTAACCATGTCGGGTCAGTGTGCCTTCTCCATTCAAACTGCTAAACATGTCGGGTCATTGTGCCTTCTCCATTCAAACTGCTAAACACGTCGGGTCATTGTGCCTTCTCCACTCAAACTGCTAACCATGTCCGATCACCAGTGTGCCTTCTCCATTCAAACTGCTAACCATGTCGGGTCAGTGTGCCTTCTCCTTTCAAACTGTTAACCATGTCAGGTCAGTGTGTCTTCTCCATTCAAACTGCTAACCATGTCGGGTCAGTGTGCCTTCTCCATTCAAACTGCAAACCATGTCGGGTCAGTGTGCCTTCTCCATTCAAACTGCTAACCATGTCCGGTCAGTGTGCCTTCTCCATTCAATCTACTAACCATGTCGGGTCAGTGTGCATTCTCCATTCAAACTGCTAACCATGTCGGGTCAGTGTGCCTTCTCCATTCAAACTGCTAACCATGTCGGGTCAGTGTGCCTTCTCCATTCAAACTGCAAAACATGTCGGGTCTGTGTGCCTTCTCCATTCAAACTGCTAACCATGTCCGATCACCAGTGTGCCTTCTACATTCAAACATTCTAACCATGTCGGGTCAGTGTGCCTTCTCCATTCAAACTGCTAACCATGTCGGGTCAGTGTGCCTTCTCCATTCAAACTGCTAACTATGTCGGGTCACCAGTGTGCCTTCTACATTCAAACTGCTAACCATGTCGGGTCAGTGTGCCTTCTCCATTCTAACTGCTAAACATGTCGGGTCATTGTGCCTTCTCCATTCAAACTGCTAAACATGTCGGGTCAGTGTGCCTTCTCCATTCAAACTGCTAACCATGTCCGATCACCAGTGTGCCTTCTACATTCAAACTGCTAACCATGTCGGGTCAGTTTGCCTTCTCCATTCAAACTGCTAACCATGTCGGGTCAGTGTGCCTTCTCCATTCAAACTGCTAACCATGTCGGGTCAGTGTGTCTTCTCCATTCAAACTGCTAACCATGTCGAGTCAGTGTGCCTTCTCCTTTCAAACTGCTAACCAGGCCCGATCACCAGTGTGCCTTCTCCGTTCAAACTGCTAACCATGTCCGGTCAGTGTGCCTTCTCCATTCAAACGGCTAACAATGTCGGGTCAGTGTCCCTTCTCCAATCAAACTGCTAACCATGTCGGGTCAGTGTGTCTTCTCCATTCAAACTGCTAACCATGTCGGGTCAGTGTGTCTTCTCCATTCAAACTGCTAACCATGTCGGGTCAGTGTGTCTTCTACATTCAAACTGCTAACCATGTCGTGTCAGTGTGCATTCTCCATTCAAACTGCAAACCATGTCGGGTCATTGTGCCTTCTCCATTCAAACTGCTAACCATGTCGGGTCAGTGTGCCTTCTCCATTCAAACTGCTAACCATGTCCGATCACCAGTGTGCCTTCTCCATTCAAACTGCTAACCATGTCGGGTCAGTGTGCCTTCTCCATTCAAACTGCTAAACATGTCGGGTCATTGTGCCTTCTCCATTCAAACTGCTAAACACGTCGGGTCATTGTGCCTTCTCCACTCAAACTGCTAACCATGTCCGATCACCAGTGTGCCTTCTCCATTCAAACTGCTAACCATGTCGGGTCAGTGTGCCTTCTCCTTTCAAACTGTTAACCATGTCAGGTCAGTGTGTCTTCTCCATTCAAACTGCTAACCATGTCGGGTCAGTGTGCCTTCTCCATTCAAACTGCAAACCATGTCGGGTCAGTGTGCCTTCTCCATTCAAACTGCTAACCATGTCCGGTCAGTGTGCCTTCTCCATTCAATCTACTAACCATGTCGGGTCAGTGTGCATTCTCCATTCAAACTGCTAACCATGTCGGGTCAGTATGCCTTCTCCATTCAAACTGCTAACCATGTCGGGTCAGTGTGCCTTCTCCATTCAAACTGCAAAACATGTCGGGTCTGTGTGCCTTCTCCATTCAAACTGCTAACCATGTCCGATCACCAGTGTGCCTTCTACATTCAAACATTCTAACCATGTCGGGTCAGTGTGCCTTCTCCATTCAAACTGCTAACCATGTCGGGTCAGTGTGCCTTCTCCATTCAAACTGCTAACTATGTCGGGTCACCAGTGTGCCTTCTACATTCAAACTGCTAACCATGTCGGGTCAGTGTGCCTTCTCCATTCGAACTGCTAAACATGTCGGGTCATTGTGCCTTCTCCATTCAAACTGCTAAACATGTCAGGTCAGTGTGTCTTCTCCATTCAAACTGCTAACCATGTCGGGTCAGTGTGCCTTCTCCATTCAAACTGCAAACCATGTCGGGTCAGTGTGCCTTCTCCATTCAAACTGCTAACCATGTCCGGTCAGTGTGCCTTCTCCATTCAATCTACTAACCATGTCGGGTCAGTGTGCATTCTCCATTCAAACTGCTAACCATGTCGGGTCAGTGTGCCTTCTCCATTCAAACTGCTAACCATGTCGGGTCAGTGTGCCTTCTCCATTCAAACTGCAAAACATGTCGGGTCTGTGTGCCTTCTCCATTCAAACTGCTAACCATGTCCGATCACCAGTGTGCCTTCTACATTCAAACATTCTAACCATGTCGGGTCAGTGTGCCTTCTCCATTCAAACTGCTAACCATGTCGGGTCACCAGTGTGCCTTCTACATTCAAACTGCTAACCATATCGGGTCAGTGTGCCTTCTCCATTCTAACTGCTAAACATGTCGGGTCATTGTGCCTTCTCCATTCAAACTGCTAAACATGTCGGGTCAGTGTGCCTTCTCCATTCAAACTGCTAACCATGTCCGATCACCAGTGTGCCTTCTACATTCAAACTGCTAACCATGTCGGGTCAGTTTGCCTTCTCCATTCAAACTGCTAACCATGTCGGGTCAGTGTGCCTTCTCCATTCAAACTGCTAACCATGTCGGGTCAGTGTGTCTTCTCCATTCAAACTGCTAACCATGTCGAGTCAGTGTGCCTTCTCCTTTCAAACTGCTAACCAGGCCCGATCACCAGTGTGCCTTCTCCGTTCAAACTGCTAACCATGTCCGGTCAGTGTGCCTTCTCCATTCAAACGGCTAACAATGTCGGGTCAGTGTCCCTTCTCCAATCAAACTGCTAACCATGTCGGGTCAGTGTGTCTTCTCCATTCAAACTGCTAACCATGTCGGGTCAGTGTGTCTTCTCCATTCAAACTGCTAACCATGTCGGGTCAGTGTGTCTTCTACATTCAAACTGCTAACCATGTCGTGTCAGTGTGCATTCTCCATTCAAACTGCAAACCATGTCGGGTCATTGTGCCTTCTCCATTCAAACTGCTAACCATGTCGGGTCAGTGTGCCTTCTCCATTCAAACTGCTAACCATGTCCGATCACCAGTGTGCCTTCTCCATTCAAACTGCTAACCATGTCGGGTCAGTGTGCCTTCTCCATTCAAACTGCAAACCATGTCGGGTCAGTGTGCCTTCTCCATTCAAACTGCTAACCATGTCCGGTCAGTGTGCCTTCTCCATTCAATCTACTAACCATGTCGGGTCAGTGTGCATTCTCCATTCAAACTGCTAACCATGTCGGGCCAGAGTGCCTTCTCCATTCAAACTGCTAACCATGTCGGGTCAGTGTGCCTTCTCCATTCAAACTGCAAAACATGTCGGGTCTGTGTGCCTTCTCCATTCAAACTGCTAACCATGTCCGATCACCAGTGTGCCTTCTACATTCAAACATTCTAACCATGTCGGGTCAGTGTGCCTTCTCCATTCAAACTGCTAACCATGTCGGGTCAGTGTGCCTTCTCCATTCAAACTGCTAACTATGTCGGGTCACCAGTGTGCCTTCTACATTCAAACTGCTAACCATGTCGGGTCAGTGTGCCTTCTCCATTCTAACTGCTAAACATGTCGGGTCATTGTGCCTTCTCAATTCAAACTGCTAAACATGTCGGGTCAGTGTGCCTTCTCCATTCAAACTGCTAACCATGTCCGATCACCAGTGTGCCTTCTACATTCAAACTGCTAACCATGTCGGGTCAGTTTGCCTTCTCCATTCAAACTGCTAACCATGTCGGGTCAGTGTGCCTTCTCCATTCAAACTGCTAACCACGTCGGGTCAGTGTGTCTTCTCCATTCACACTGCTAACCATGTCGAGTCAGTGTGCCTTCTCCTTTCAAACTGCTAACCAGGCCCGATCACCAGTGTGCCTTCTCCGTTCAAACTGCTAACCATGTCCGGTCAGTGTGCCTTCTCCATTCAAACGGCTAACAATGTCGGGTCAGTGTCCCTTCTCCAATCAAACTGCTAACCATGTCGGGTCAGTGTGTCTTCTCCATTCAAACTGCTAACCATGTCGGGTCAGTGTGTCTTCTCCATTCAAACTGCTAACCATGTCGGGTCAGTGTGTCTTCTACATTCAAACTGCTAACCATGTCCGATCACCAGTGTGCCTTCTCCATTGAAACTGCTAACCATGTCGGGTCAGTGTGCCTTCTCCATTCAAACTGCTAACCATGTCGGGTCAGTGTGCCTTCTCCATTCAAACTGCTAACCACGTCGGGTCCGTGTGCCTTCTCCATTCAAACTGCTAACCATGTCCGATCACCAGTGTGCCTTCTCCATTCAAACTGCTAACCATGTCGGGTCAGTGTGCCTTCTCCATTCAAACTGCTAATCATGTCGAGTCACTGTGCCTTCTCCATTCAAACTGCTAACCATGTCCGATCACCAGTGTGTCTTCTCCATTCAAACTGCTAACCATGTCGGGTCAGTGTGCCTTCTCCATTCAAACTGCTAACCATGTCGGGTCAGTGTACCTTCTACATTCAAACTGCTAACCATGTCCGATCACCAGTGTGCCTTCTCCATTCAAACTGCTAACCATGTCGGCTCAGTGTGCCTGCTCCATTCAAACTGCTAACCATGTCGGGTCAGTGTGCCTTCTCCATTCAAACTGCTAAACATGTCGGGTCATTGTGCCTTCTCCATTCAAACTGCTAAACATGTCGGGTCATTGTGCCTTCTCCACTCAAACTGCTAACCATCTCCGATCACCAGTGTGCCTTCTACATTCAAACTGCTAAACATGTCGGGTCAGTGTGTCTTCTCCATTCAAACTGCTAAACATGTCGGGTCATTGTGCCTTCTCCATTCAAACTGCTAAACATGTCGGGTCATTGTGCCTTCTCCATTCAAACTGGTAACCATGTCGCGTCAGTGAGCCTTCTACATTCAAACTGCTAACCATGTCGGGTCAGTGTGCCTTCTCCATTCAAACTACTAACCATATCCGATCACCAGTGTGCCTTCTCCATTCAAACTGCAAACCATGTCGGGTCAGTGTGCCTTCTCCATTCAAACTGCTAACCATGTCGGTTCAGTGTGCCTTCTCCATTCAAACTGCTAACCATGTCGGATCAGTGTGCCTTCTCCATTCAAACTGCTAACCATGTCGGGTCTGTGTGCCTTCTCCATTCAAACTGCTAACCATGTCCGATCACCAGTGTGCCTTCTCCATTCAAACTGCTAACCATGTCGGGTCAGTGTGCCTTCTCCATTCAAACTACTAACCATGTCGGGTCAATGTGCCTTCTCCATTCAAACTGCTAACCATGTCGGGTCAGTGTGCCTTCTCCATTCAAACTGCAAACCATGTCGGGTCAGTGTGCCTTCTCCATTCAAACTACTAACCATGTCGGGTCAGTGTGCCTTCTCCATTCAAACTGCTAACCATGTCGTGTCAGTGTGCCTTCTCCATTCAAACTGCAAACCATGTCGGGTCACTGTGCCTTCTCCATTCAAACTACTAACCATGTCTGGTCGGTGTGCATTCTCCATTCAAACTGCAAACCATGTCGGGTCATTGTGCCTTCTCCATTCAAACTGCTAACCATGTCGGGTCAGTGTGCCTTCTCCATTCAAACTGCTAACCATGTCCGATCACCAGTGTGCCTTCTCCATTCAAACTGCTAACCATGTCGGGTCAGTGTGCCTTCTCCATTCAAACTGCTAAACATGTCGGGTCATTGTGCCTTCTCCATTCAAACTGCTAAACACGTCGGGTCATTGTGCCTTCTCCACTCAAACTGCTAACCATGTCCGATCACCAGTGTGCCTTCTCCATTCAAACTGCTAACCATGTCGGGTCAGTGTGCCTTCTCCTTTCAAACTGTTAACCATGTCAGGTCAGTGTGTCTTCTCCATTCAAACTGCTAACCATGTCGGGTCAGTGTGCCTTCTCCATTCAAACTGCAAACCATGTCGGGTCAGTGTGCCTTCTCCATTCAAACTGCTAACCATGTCCGGTCAGTGTGCCTTCTCCATTCAATCTACTAACCATGTCGGGTCAGTGTGCATTCTCCATTCAAACTGCTAACCATGTCGGGCCAGAGTGCCTTCTCCATTCAAACTGCTAACCATGTCGGGTCAGTGTGCCTTCTCCATTCAAACTGCAAAACATGTCGGGTCTGTGTGCCTTCTCCATTCAAACTGCTAACCATGTCCGATCACCAGTGTGCCTTCTACATTCAAACATTCTAACCATGTCGGGTCAGTGTGCCTTCTCCATTCAAACTGCTAACCATGTCGGGTCAGTGTGCCTTCTCCATTCAAACTGCTAACTATGTCGGGTCACCAGTGTGCCTTCTACATTCAAACTGCTAACCATGTCGGGTCAGTGTGCCTTCTCCATTCTAACTGCTAAACATGTCGGGTCATTGTGCCTTCTCCATTCAAACTGCTAAACATGTCGGGTCAGTGTGCCTTCTCCATTCAAACTGCTAACCATGTCCGATCACCAGTGTGCCTTCTACATTCAAACTGCTAACCATGTCGGGTCAGTTTGCCTTCTCCATTCAAACTGCTAACCATGTCGGGTCAGTGTGCCTTCTCCATTCAAACTGCTAACCACGTCGGGTCAGTGTGTCTTCTCCATTCACACTGCTAACCATGTCGAGTCAGTGTGCCTTCTCCTTTCAAACTGCTAACCAGGCCCGATCACCAGTGTGCCTTCTCCGTTCAAACTGCTAACCATGTCCGGTCAGTGTGCCTTCTCCATTCAAACGGCTAACAATGTCGGGTCAGTGTCCCTTCTCCAATCAAACTGCTAACCATGTCGGGTCAGTGTGTCTTCTCCATTCAAACTGCTAACCATGTCGGGTCAGTGTGTCTTCTCCATTCAAACTGCTAACCATGTCGGGTCAGTGTGTCTTCTACATTCAAACTGCTAACCATGTCCGATCACCAGTGTGCCTTCTCCATTGAAACTGCTAACCATGTCGGGTCAGTGTGCCTTCTCCATTCAAACTGCTAACCATGTCGGGTCAGTGTGCCTTCTCCATTCAAACTGCTAACCACGTCGGGTCCGTGTGCCTTCTCCATTCAAACTGCTAACCATGTCCGATCACCAGTGTGCCTTCTCCATTCAAACTGCTAACCATGTCGGGTCAGTGTGCCTTCTCCATTCAAACTGCTAATCATGTCGAGTCACTGTGCCTTCTCCATTCAAACTGCTAACCATGTCCGATCACCAGTGTGTCTTCTCCATTCAAACTGCTAACCATGTCGGGTCAGTGTGCCTTCTCCATTCAAACTGCTAACCATGTCGGGTCAGTGTACCTTCTACATTCAAACTGCTAACCATGTCCGATCACCAGTGTGCCTTCTCCATTCAAACTGCTAACCATGTCGGCTCAGTGTGCCTGCTCCATTCAAACTGCTAACCATGTCGGGTCAGTGTGCCTTCTCCATTCAAACTGCTAAACATGTCGGGTCATTGTGCCTTCTCCATTCAAACTGCTAAACATGTCGGGTCATTGTGCCTTCTCCACTCAAACTGCTAACCATCTCCGATCACCAGTGTGCCTTCTACATTCAAACTGCTAAACATGTCGGGTCAGTGTGTCTTCTCCATTCAAACTGCTAAACATGTCGGGTCATTGTGCCTTCTCCATTCAAACTGCTAAACATGTCGGGTCATTGTGCCTTCTCCATTCAAACTGGTAACCATGTCGCGTCAGTGAGCCTTCTACATTCAAACTGCTAACCATGTCGGGTCAGTGTGCCTTCTCCATTCAAACTACTAACCATATCCGATCACCAGTGTGCCTTCTCCATTCAAACTGCAAACCATGTCGGGTCAGTGTGCCTTCTCCATTCAAACTGCTAACCATGTCGGTTCAGTGTGCCTTCTCCATTCAAACTGCTAACCATGTCGGATCAGTGTGCCTTCTCCATTCAAACTGCTAACCATGTCGGGTCTGTGTGCCTTCTCCATTCAAACTGCTAACCATGTCCGATCACCAGTGTGCCTTCTCCATTCAAACTGCTAACCATGTCGGGTCAGTGTGCCTTCTCCATTCAAACTACTAACCATGTCGGGTCAATGTGCCTTCTCCATTCAAACTGCTAACCATGTCGGGTCAGTGTGCCTTCTCCATTCAAACTGCAAACCATGTCGGGTCAGTGTGCCTTCTCCATTCAAACTACTAACCATGTCGGGTCAGTGTGCCTTCTCCATTCAAACTGCTAACCATGTCGTGTCAGTGTGCCTTCTCCATTCAAACTGCAAACCATGTCGGGTCACTGTGCCTTCTCCATTCAAACTACTAACCATGTCTGGTCGGTGTGCATTCTCCATTCAAACTGCAAACCATGTCGGGTCATTGTGCCTTCTCCATTCAAACTGCTAACCATGTCGGGTCAGTGTGCCTTCTCCATTCAAACTGCTAACCATGTCCGATCACCAGTGTGCCTTCTCCATTCAAACTGCTAACCATGTCGGGTCAGTGTGCCTTCTCCATTCAAACTGCTAAACATGTCGGGTCATTGTGCCTTCTCCATTCAAACTGCTAAACACGTCGGGTCATTGTGCCTTCTCCACTCAAACTGCTAACCATGTCCGATCACCAGTGTGCCTTCTCCATTCAAACTGCTAACCATGTCGGGTCAGTGTGCCTTCTCCTTTCAAACTGTTAACCATGTCAGGTCAGTGTGTCTTCTCCATTCAAACTGCTAACCATGTCGGGTCAGTGTGCCTTCTCCATTCAAACTGCAAACCATGTCGGGTCAGTGTGCCTTCTCCATTCAAACTGCTAACCATGTCCGGTCAGTGTGCCTTCTCCATTCAATCTACTAACCATGTCGGGTCAGTGTGCATTCTCCATTCAAACTGCTAACCATGTCGGGTCAGTGTGCCTTCTCCATTCAAACTGCTAACCATGTCGGGTCAGTGTGCCTTCTCCATTCAAACTGCAAAACATGTCGGGTCTGTGTGCCTTCTCCATTCAAACTGCTAACCATGTCCGATCACCAGTGTGCCTTCTACATTCAAACATTCTAACCATGTCGGGTCAGTGTGCCTTCTCCATTCAAACTGCTAACCATGTCGGGTCAGTGTGCCTTCTCCATTCAAACTGCTAACTATGTCGGGTCACCAGTGTGCCTTCTACATTCAAACTGCTAACCATGTCGGGTCAGTGTGCCTTCTCCATTCTAACTGCTAAACATGTCGGGTCATTGTGCCTTCTCCATTCAAACTGCTAAACATGTCGGGTCAGTGTGCCTTCTCCATTCAAACTGCTAACCATGTCCGATCACCAGTGTGCCTTCTACATTCAAACTGCTAACCATGTCGGGTCAGTTTGCCTTCTCCATTCAAACTGCTAACCATGTCGGGTCAGTGTGCCTTCTCCATTCAAACTGCTAACCATGTCGGGTCAGTGTGTCTTCTCCATTCAAACTGCTAACCATGTCGAGTCAGTGTGCCTTCTCCTTTCAAACTGCTAACCAGGCCCGATCACCAGTGTGCCTTCTCCGTTCAAACTGCTAACCATGTCCGGTCAGTGTGCCTTCTCCATTCAAACGGCTAACAATGTCGGGTCAGTGTCCCTTCTCCAATCAAACTGCTAACCATGTCGGGTCAGTGTGTCTTCTCCATTCAAACTGCTAACCATGTCGGGTCAGTGTGTCTTCTCCATTCAAACTGCTAACCATGTCGGGTCAGTGTGTCTTCTACATTCAAACTGCTAACCATGTCGTGTCAGTGTGCATTCTCCATTCAAACTGCAAACCATGTCGGGTCATTGTGCCTTCTCCATTCAAACTGCTAACCATGTCGGGTCAGTGTGCCTTCTCCATTCAAACTGCTAACCATGTCCGATCACCAGTGTGCCTTCTCCATTCAAACTGCTAACCATGTCGGGTCAGTGTGCCTTCTCCATTCAAACTGCTAAACATGTCGGGTCATTGTGCCTTCTCCATTCAAACTGCTAAACACGTCGGGTCATTGTGCCTTCTCCACTCAAACTGCTAACCATGTCCGATCACCAGTGTGCCTTCTCCATTCAAACTGCTAACCATGTCGGGTCAGTGTGCCTTCTCCTTTCAAACTGTTAACCATGTCAGGTCAGTGTGTCTTCTCCATTCAAACTGCTAACCATGTCGGGTCAGTGTGCCTTCTCCATTCAAACTGCAAACCATGTCGGGTCAGTGTGCCTTCTCCATTCAAACTGCTAACCATGTCCGGTCAGTGTGCCTTCTCCATTCAATCTACTAACCATGTCGGGTCAGTGTGCATTCTCCATTCAAACTGCTAACCATGTCGGGTCAGTATGCCTTCTCCATTCAAACTGCTAACCATGTCGGGTCAGTGTGCCTTCTCCATTCAAACTGCAAAACATGTCGGGTCTGTGTGCCTTCTCCATTCAAACTGCTA
This sequence comes from Hypanus sabinus, assembly GCF_030144855.1. Taxonomy (NCBI): domain Eukaryota; kingdom Metazoa; phylum Chordata; class Chondrichthyes; order Myliobatiformes; family Dasyatidae; genus Hypanus; species Hypanus sabinus. The sequence continues at coordinate 79,245 of NW_026779252.1, forward strand.
ACCATGTCCGATCACCAGTGTGCCTTCTACATTCAAACATTCTAACCATGTCGGGTCAGTGTGCCTTCTCCATTCAAACTGCTAACCATGTCGGGTCAGTGTGCCTTCTCCATTCAAACTGCTAACTATGTCGGGTCACCAGTGTGCCTTCTACATTCAAACTGCTAACCATGTCGGGTCAGTGTGCCTTCTCCATTCGAACTGCTAAACATGTCGGGTCATTGTGCCTTCTCCATTCAAACTGCTAAACATGTCAGGTCAGTGTGTCTTCTCCATTCAAACTGCTAACCATGTCGGGTCAGTGTGCCTTCTCCATTCAAACTGCAAACCATGTCGGGTCAGTGTGCCTTCTCCATTCAAACTGCTAACCATGTCCGGTCAGTGTGCCTTCTCCATTCAATCTACTAACCATGTCGGGTCAGTGTGCATTCTCCATTCAAACTGCTAACCATGTCGGGTCAGTGTGCCTTCTCCATTCAAACTGCTAACCATGTCGGGTCAGTGTGCCTTCTCCATTCAAACTGCAAAACATGTCGGGTCTGTGTGCCTTCTCCATTCAAACTGCTAACCATGTCCGATCACCAGTGTGCCTTCTACATTCAAACATTCTAACCATGTCGGGTCAGTGTGCCTTCTCCATTCAAACTGCTAACCATGTCGGGTCACCAGTGTGCCTTCTACATTCAAACTGCTAACCATATCGGGTCAGTGTGCCTTCTCCATTCTAACTGCTAAACATGTCGGGTCATTGTGCCTTCTCCATTCAAACTGCTAAACATGTCGGGTCAGTGTGCCTTCTCCATTCAAACTGCTAACCATGTCCGATCACCAGTGTGCCTTCTACATTCAAACTGCTAACCATGTCGGGTCAGTTTGCCTTCTCCATTCAAACTGCTAACCATGTCGGGTCAGTGTGCCTTCTCCATTCAAACTGCTAACCATGTCGGGTCAGTGTGTCTTCTCCATTCAAACTGCTAACCATGTCGAGTCAGTGTGCCTTCTCCTTTCAAACTGCTAACCAGGCCCGATCACCAGTGTGCCTTCTCCGTTCAAACTGCTAACCATGTCCGGTCAGTGTGCCTTCTCCATTCAAACGGCTAACAATGTCGGGTCAGTGTCCCTTCTCCAATCAAACTGCTAACCATGTCGGGTCAGTGTGTCTTCTCCATTCAAACTGCTAACCATGTCGGGTCAGTGTGTCTTCTCCATTCAAACTGCTAACCATGTCGGGTCAGTGTGTCTTCTACATTCAAACTGCTAACCATGTCGTGTCAGTGTGCATTCTCCATTCAAACTGCAAACCATGTCGGGTCATTGTGCCTTCTCCATTCAAACTGCTAACCATGTCGGGTCAGTGTGCCTTCTCCATTCAAACTGCTAACCATGTCCGATCACCAGTGTGCCTTCTCCATTCAAACTGCTAACCATGTCGGGTCAGTGTGCCTTCTCCATTCAAACTGCTAAACATGTCGGGTCATTGTGCCTTCTCCATTCAAACTGCTAAACACGTCGGGTCATTGTGCCTTCTCCACTCAAACTGCTAACCATGTCCGATCACCAGTGTGCCTTCTCCATTCAAACTGCTAACCATGTCGGGTCAGTGTGCCTTCTCCTTTCAAACTGTTAACCATGTCAGGTCAGTGTGTCTTCTCCATTCAAACTGCTAACCATGTCGGGTCAGTGTGCCTTCTCCATTCAAACTGCAAACCATGTCGGGTCAGTGTGCCTTCTCCATTCAAACTGCTAACCATGTCCGGTCAGTGTGCCTTCTCCATTCAATCTACTAACCATGTCGGGTCAGTGTGCATTCTCCATTCAAACTGCTAACCATGTCGGGTCAGTATGCCTTCTCCATTCAAACTGCTAACCATGTCGGGTCAGTGTGCCTTCTCCATTCAAACTGCAAAACATGTCGGGTCTGTGTGCCTTCTCCATTCAAACTGCTAACCATGTCCGATCACCAGTGTGCCTTCTACATTCAAACATTCTAACCATGTCGGGTCAGTGTGCCTTCTCCATTCAAACTGCTAACCATGTCGGGTCAGTGTGCCTTCTCCATTCAAACTGCTAACTATGTCGGGTCACCAGTGTGCCTTCTACATTCAAACTGCTAACCATGTCGGGTCAGTGTGCCTTCTCCATTCGAACTGCTAAACATGTCGGGTCATTGTGCCTTCTCCATTCAAACTGCTAAACATGTCGGGTCAGTGTGCCTTCTCCATTCAAACTGCTAACCATGTCCGATCACCAGTGTGCCTTCTACATTCAAACTGCTAACCATGTCGGGTCAGTTTGCCTTCTCCATTCAAAGTGCTAACCATGTCGGGTCAGTGTGCCTTCTCCATTCAAACTGCTAACCATGTCGAGTCAGTGTGCCTTCTCCTTTCAAACTGCTAACCAGGCCCGATCACCAGTGTGCCTTCTCCGTTCAAACTGCTAACCATGTCCGGTCAGTGTGCCTTCTCCATTCAAACGGCTAACAATGTCGGGTCAGTGTCCCTTCTCCAATCAAACTGCTAACCATGTCGGGTCAGTGTGTCTTCTCCATTCAAACTGCTAACCATGTCGGGTCAGTGTGTCTTCTCCATTCAAACTGCTAACCATGTCGGGTCAGTGTATCTTCTCCATTCAAACTGCTAACCATGTCGTGTCAGTGTGTCTTCTCCATTCAAACTGCTAACCATGTCGGGTCAGTGTGCCTTCTCCATTCAAACTGCTAACCATGTCCGATCACCAGTGTGCCTTCTCCATTCAAACTGCTAACCATGTCGGTTCAGTGTGCGTTCTCCATTCAAACAGCTAACCATGTCGGGTCAGTGAGCCTTCTCCATTCAAACTGCTAACCATGTCGGGTCAGTGTGCCTTCTCCTTTCAAACTACTAACCATGTCGGGTCTGTGTGTCTTCTCCATTCAAACTGCTAACCATGTCGGGTCAGTGTGCCTTCTCCATTCAAACTGCTAACCATGTCCGATCACCAGTGCGCCTTCTCCATTCAAACTGCTAACCATGTCGGTTCAGTGTGCCTTCTCCATTCAAACAGCTAACCATGTCGGGTCAGTGAGCCTTCTCCATTCAAACTGCTAACCATGTCGGGTCAGTGTGCCTTCTCCTTTCAAACTACTAACCATGTCGGGTCTGTGTGCCTTCTCCATTCAAACTGCTAACCATGTCCGATCACCAATGTGCCTTCTCCATTCAATCTGCTAACCATGTCCGATCACCATTGTGCCTTCTCCATTCAAACTGCTAGCCATGTCGGGTCAGTGTGCCTTCTCCATTCAAACTACTAACCATGTCGGGTCAGTGTGCCTTCTCCATTGAAACTGCTAAACATGTCGGGTCAGTGTGCCTTCTCCATTCAAACTGCTAACCATGTCGGGTCAGTGTGCCTTCTCCATTCAAACTGCAAACCATGTCGGGTCAGTGTGCCTTCTCCATTCAAACTACTAACCATGTCGGGTCAGTGTGCATTTTCCATTCAAACTGCTAACCATGTCGGGTCAGTGTGCCTTCTCCATTCAAACTGCTAACCATGTCCGATCACCAGTGTGCCTTCTCCATTCAAACTGCTAAACATGTCTGGTCAGTGTGCCTTCTCCATTCAAACTGCTAACCATGTCGGGTCAGTGTGCCTTCTCCATTCAAACTGCTAAACATATCGTATCATTGTGCCTTCTCCATTCAAACTGCTAACCATGTCGGGTCAGTGTGCCTTCTCCATTCAAACTGCTAAACATGTCGGATCATTGTGCCTTCTCCACTCAAACTGCTAACCATGTCCGATCACCAGTGTGCCTTCTACATTCAAACTGCTAACCATGTCAGGTCAGTGTGTCTTCTCCATTCAAACTGCTAACCATGTCCGATCACCAGTGTGCCTTCTCCATTCAAACTGCTAACCATGTCGGGTCATTGTGCCTTTTCCATTCAAACTGCTAACCATGTCCGATCACCAGTGTGCCTTCTCCATTCAAACTGCTAACCAGGTCCGATCACCAGTGTGCCTTCTCCATTCAAACTGTTAACCATGTCGGGTCATTTTGCCTTCTCCACTCAAACTGCTAACCATGTCCGATCACCAGTGTGCCTTCTAAATTCAAACTGCTAAACATGTCGGGTCATTGTGCCTTCTCCATTCAAACTGCTAACCAAGTCGGGTCAGTGTGCCTTCTCCATTCAAACTGCTAACCATGTCGGGTCAGTTTGCCTTCTCCATTCAAACTGCTAACCATGTCGGGTCAGTGTGCCTTCTCCATTCAAACTGCTAACCATGTCGGGTCAGTGTGTCTTCTCCATTCAAACTGCTAACCATGTCCGATCACCAGTGTGCCTTCTCCATTCAAACTGCTAACCATATCGGGTCAGTGTGCCTTCTCCATTCAAACTGCTAACCATATCGGTTCAGTGTGCCTTCTCCATTCAAACTGCTAAACATGTCGGGTCAGTGTGCCTTCTCCATTCAAACTGCTAAACATGTCGTGTCATTGTGCCTTCTCCATTCAAACTGCTAACCATGTCGGATCATTGTGCCTTCTCCACTCAAACTGCTAACCATGTCCGATCACCAGTGTGCCTTCTACATTCAAACTGCTAACCATGTCAGGTCAGTGTGTCTTCTCCATTCAAACTGCTAACCATGTCCGATCACCAGTGTGCCTTCTCCATTCAAACTGCTAACCATGTCGGGTCATTGTGCCTTTTCCATTCAAACTGCTAACCATGTCCGATCACCAGTGTGCCTTCTCCATTCAAACTGCTAACCATGACCGGTCAGTGTGCCTTCTCCATTCAAACTGCTAACCATGTCGGGTCAGTGTGTCTTCTCCATTCAAACTGCTAACCATGTCCGATCACCAGTGTGCCTTCTCCATTCAAACTGCTAACCATGTCCGATCACCAGTGTGCCTTCTCCATTCAAACTGCTAACCATGTCGGGTCAGTGTGTCTTCTCCAATCAAACTGCTAACCATGACCGATCACCAGTGCGCCTTCTCCATTCAAACTGCTAACCAGGTCCGATCACCAGTGTGCCTTCTCCATTCAAACTGTTAACCATGTCGGGTCATTTTGCCTTCTCCACTCAAACTGCTAACCATGTCCGATCACCAGTGTGCCTTCTAAATTCAAACTGCTAAACATGTCGGGTCATTGTGCCTTCTCCATTCAAACTGCTAACCAAGTCGGGTCAGTGTGCCTTCTCCATTCAAACTGCTAACCATGTCGGGTCAGTTTGCCTTCTCCATTCAAACTGCTAACCATGTCTGGTCAGTGTGTCTTCTCCATTCAAACTGCTAACCATGTCGGGTCAGTGTGTCTTCTCCATTCAAACTGCTAACCATGTCCGATCACCAGTGTGCCTTCTCCATTCAAACTGCTAACCATATCGGGTCAGTGTGTCTTCTCCATTCAAACTGCTAAACATGTCCGATCATCAGTGTGCCTTCTCCTTTCAAACTGCTAACCATGTCGGGTCAGTGTGTCTTCTCCAATCAAACTGCTAACCATGACCGATCACCAGTGCGCCTTCTCCATTCAAACTGCTAACCATGTCCGATCACCAGTGTGCCTTCAACATTCAAACTGCTAACCATGTCGGGTCAGTGTGCCTTCTCCATTTAAACTGTTGACCATGTCGGGTCAGTGTGTCATCTCCATTCAAACTGCTAACCATGTCGGGTCAGTGTGTCTTCTCCATTCAAACTGCTAACCATGTCGGGTCAGTGTGCCTTCTCCATTCAAACTGCTAACCATGTCCGATCACCAGTGCGCCTTTTCCATTCAAACTGCTAACCATGTCGGGTCAGTGTGACTTCTCCAATCAAACTGCTAACCATGTCCGATAACCAGTGTGCCTTCTCCATTCAAACTGCTAACCATGTCGGGTCAGTGTGTCTTCTCCAAACAAACTGCCAACCATGTCCGATGACCAGTGTGCCTTCTCCATTCAAACTGCTAACCATGTCGCGTCAGTGTGAATTCTCCATGCAAACTGCTAACCATGTCGGGTCAGTGTGCCTTCTACATTCAAACTGCTAACCATGTCCGATCACCTGTGTGCCTTCTCCATTCAAACTGCTAACCATGTCGGGTCAGCGTGCCTTCTCCATTCAAACTGCTAATCATGTCGAGTCAGTGTGCCTTCTCCATTCAAACTGCTAACCATGTCAGGTCAGTGTGCCTTCTACATTCAAACTGCTAACCATGTCCGATTACCAGTGTGCCTTCTCCATTCAAACAGCTAACCATGTCGGGACAGTGTGCCTTCTCCATTCAAACTGCTATCCATGTCGGGTCAGTGTACATTCTACATTCAAACTGGTAACCATGTCCGATCACCAGTGTGCCTTCTCCATTCAAACTGCTAACCATGTTGGGTCAGTGTGTCTTCTCCATTCAAACTGCTAACCATGTCGGGTCTGTGTGCCTTCTCCATTCAAACTGCTAACCATGTCAGGTCAGTGTGCCTTCTCCATTCAAACTGCTAACCATGTCGGGTCAGTGTGTCTTCTCCATTCAAACTGCTAACCATGTCGGGTCAGTGTGTCTTCTCCATTCAAATTGCTAACCATGTCGGGTCAGTGTGCCTTCTCCATTCAAACTGCTAACCATGTCGGGTCAGTGTGCCTTCTCCATTCAAACTGCTAACCATGTCAGGTCAGTGTGCCTTCTCCATTCAAACTGCTAACCATGTCGGGTCAGTGTGTCTTCTCCATTCAAACTGCTAACCATGTCGGGTCAGCGTGCCTTCTCCATTCAAACTGCTAATCATGTCGAGTCAGTGTGCCTTCTCCATTCAAACTGCTAACCATGTCAGGTCAGTGTGCCTTCTCCATTCAAACAGCTAACCATGTCGGGACAGTGTGCCTTCTCCATTCAAACTGCTATCCATGTCGGGTCAGTGTACATTCTACATTCAAACTGGTAACCATGTCCGATCACCAGTGTGCCTTCTCCATTCAAACTGCTAACCATGTTGGGTCAGTGTGTCTTCTCCATTCAAACTGCTAACCATGTCGGGTCTGTGTGCCTTCTCCATTCAAACTGCTTACCATGTCAGGTCAGTGTGCCTTCTCCATTCAAACTGCTAACCATGTCGGGTCAGTGTGTCTTCTCCATTCAAACTGCTAACCATGTCGGGTCAGTGTGTCTTCTCCATTCAAATTGCTAACCATGTCGGGTCAGTGTGCCTTCTCCATTCAAACTGCTAACCATGTCGGGTCAGTGTGCCTTCTCCATTCAAACTGCTAACCATGTCGGGTCAGTGTGTCTTCTCCATTCAAACTGCTAACCATGTCGGGTCAGTGTGTCTTCTCCATTCAAATTGCTAACCATGTCGGGTCAGTGTGCCTTCTCCATTCAAACTGCTAACCATGTCTGGTCAGTTTGCCTTCTCCATTCAAACTGCTAACCATGTCGGGTCAGTGTGCCTTCTCCATTCAAACTGCTAACCATGTCGGGTCAGTGTGCCTTCTCCATTCAAACAGCTAACCATGTCGGGTCAGTGTGCCTTCTCCATTCAAACTGCTAACCATGTCGGGTCAGTGTGTCTTCTTCAATCAAACTGCTAACCATGACCGATCACCAGTGTGCCTTCTCCATTCAAACTGCTAACCATGTCGGGTCAGTGTGCCTTCTCCAATCAAACTGCTAACCATGTCCGATCACCAGTGTGCCTTCTCCATTGAAACTGCTAACCATGTCGGGTCTGTGTGCCTTCTCCATTCAAACTGCTAACCATGTCGGGTCAGTGTGCCTTCTCCATTCAAACTGCTAACCATGTCGGGTCCGTGTGCCTTCTCCATTCAAACTGCTAACCATGTCCGATCACCAGTGTGCCTTCTCCATTCAAACTGCTAACCATGTCGGGTCAGTGTGCCTTCTCCATTCAAACTGCTAATCATGTCGAGTCAGTGTGCCTTCTCCATTCAAACTGCTAACCATGTCCGATCACCAGTGTGTCTTCTCCATTCAAACTGCTAACCATGTCGGGTCAGTGTGCCTTCTCCATTCAAACTGCTAACCATGTCGGGTCAGTGTACCTTCTACATTCAAACTGCTAACCATGTCCGATCACCAGTGTGCCTTCTCCATTCAAACTGCTAACCATGTCGGCTCAGTGTGCCTGCTCCATTCAAACTGCTAACCATGTCGGGTCAGTGTGCCTTCTCCATTCAAACTGCTAAACATGTCGGGTCATTGTGCCTTCTCCATTCAAACTGCTAAACATGTCGGGTCATTGTGCCTTCTCCACTCAAACTGCTAACCATGTCCTATCACCAGTGTGCCTTCTACATTCAAACTGCTAAACATGTCGGGTCAGTGTGTCTTCTCCATTCAAACTGCTAAACATGTCGGGTCATTGTGCCTTCTCCATTCAAACTGCTAAACATGTCGGGTCATTGTGCCTTCTCCACTCAAACTGCTAACCATGTCCGATCACCAGTGTGCCTTCTACATTCAAACAGCTAACCATGTCGGGTCAGTGAGCCTTCTCCATTCAAACTGCTAACCATGTCGGGTCAGTGTGCCTTCTCCATTCAAACTGCTAACCATGTCGAGTCAGTGTGTCTTCTCCATTCAAACTGCTAACCATGTCGGGTCAGTTTGCCTTCTCCATTCAAACTGCAAACCATGTCGAGTCAGTGTGCCTTCTCCATTCAAACTGCTAACCATGTCAGGTCAGTGTGCCTTCTACATTCAAACTGCTAACCATGTCCGATTACCAGTGTGCCTTCTCCATTCAAACTGCTAACCATGTCGGGACAGTGTGCCTTCTCCATTCAAACTGCTAACCATGTCGGGTCAGTGTACATTCTACATTCAAACTGGTAACCACGTCCGATCACCAGTGTGCCTTCTCCATTCAAACTGCTAACCATGTTGGGTCAGTGTGTCTTCTCCATTCAATTTGCTAACCATGTCGGGTCTGTGTGCCTTCTCCATTCAAACTGCTAACCATGTCAGGTCAGTGTGCCTTCTCCATTCAAACTGCTAACCATGTCGGGTCAGTGTGTCTTCTCCATTCAAACTGCTAACCATGTCGGGTCAGTGTGTCTTCTCCATTCAAATTGCTAACCATGTCGGGTCAGTGTGCCTTCTCCATTCAAACTGCTAACCATGTCTGGTCAGTTTGCCTTCTCCATTCAAACTGCTAACCATGTCGGGTCAGTGTGCCTTCTCCATTCAAACTGCTAACCATGTCGGGTCAGTGTGCCTTCTCCATTCAAACAGCGAACCATGTCGGGTCAGTGTGCCTTCTCCATTCAAACTGCTAACCATGTCGGGTCAGTGTGTCTTCTCCAATCAAACTGCTAACCATGTCCGATCACCAGTGTGCCTTCTCCATTCAAACTGCTAACCATGTCGGGTCAGTGTGCCTTCTCCAATCAATCTGCAAACCATGTCCGATCACCAGTGTGCCTTCTCCATTCAAACTGCTAACCATGTCGGGTCAGTGTGCCTTCTCCATTCAAACTGCTAACCATGTCGGGTCAGTGTGCCTTCTCGATTCAGACTGCTAACCATGTCGGGTCAGTGTGCCTTCTCCATTCAAACTGCTAACCATGTCCGATCACCAGTGTGCCTTCTCCATTCAAACAGCTAACCATGTCGGGTCAGTGTGCCTTCTCCATTCAAACTGCTAATCATGTCGAGTCAGTGTGCCTTCTCCATTCAAACTGCTAACCATGTCCGATCACCAGTGTGTCTTCTCCATTCAAACTGCTAACCATGTCGGGTCAGTGTGCCTTCTCCATTCAAACTGCTAACCATGTCGGGTCAGTGTACCTTCTACATTCAAACTGCTAACCATGTCCGATCACCAGTGTGCCTTCTCCATTCAAACTGCTAACCATGTCGGGTCAGTGTGCCTGCTCCATTCAAACTGCTAACCATGTCGGGTCAGTGTGCCTTCTCCATTCAAACTGCTAACCATGTTGGGTCAGTGCGTCTTCTCCATTCAAACTGCTAACCATGTCGGGTCAGTGTGTCTTCTCCATTCAAACTGCTAACCATGTCGGGTCAGTGTGTCTTCTCCATTCAAATTGCTAACCATGTCGGGTCAGTGTGCCTTCTCCATTCAAACTGCTAACCATGTCGGGTCAGTGTGCCTTCTCCATTCAAACTGCTAACCATGTCAGGTCAGTGTGCCTTCTCCATTCAAACTGCTAACCATGTCGGGTCAGTGTGTCTTCTCCATTCAAACTGCTAACCATGTCGGGTCAGTGTGTCTTCTCCATTCAAATTGCTAACCATGTCGGGTCAGTGTGCCTTCTCCATTCAAACTGCTAACCATGTCTGGTCAGTTTGCCTTCTCCATTCAAACTGCTAACCATGTCGGGTCAGTGTGCCTTCTCCATTCAAACTGCTAACCATGTTGGGTCAGTGCGTCTTCTCCATTCAAACTGCTAACCATGTCGGGTCAGTGTGTCTTCTCCATTCAAACTGCTAACCATGTCGGGTCAGTGTGTCTTCTCCATTCAAATTGCTAACCATGTCGGGTCAGTGTGCCTTCTCCATTCAAACTGCTAACCATGTCGGGTCAGTGTGCCTTCTCCATTCAAACTGCTAACCATGTCAGGTCAGTGTGTCTTCTCCATTCAAACTGCTAACCATGTCGGGTCAGTGTGTCTTCTCCATTCAAACTGCTAACCATGTCGGGTCAGTGTGTCTTCTCCATTCAAACTGCTAACCATGTCGGGTCAGTGTGTCTTCTCCTTTCAAACTGCTAACCATGTCGGGTCAGTGTGTCTTCTCCATTCAAATTGCTAACCATGTCGGGTCAGTGTGCCTTCTCCATTCAAACTGCTAACCATGTCTGGTCAGTTTGCCTTCTCCATTCAAACTGCTAACCATGTCGGGTCAGTGTGCCTTCTCCATTCAAACTGCTAACCATGTCGGGTCAGTGTGCCTTCTCCATTCAAACAGCGAACCATGTCGGGTCAGTGTGCCTTCTCCATTCAAACTGCTAACCATGTCGGGTCAGTGTGTCTTCTCCAATCAAACTGCTAACCATGTCCGATCACCAGTGTGCCTTCTCCATTCAAACTGCTAACCATGTCGGGTCAGTGTGCCTTCTCCAATCAATCTGCAAACCATGTCCGATCACCAGTGTGCCTTCTCCATTCAAACTGCTAACCATGTCGGGTCAGTGTGCCTTCTCCATTCAAACTGCTAACCATGTCGGGTCAGTGTGCCTTCTCGATTCAGACTGCTAACCATGTCGGGTCAGTGTGCCTTCTCCATTCAAACTGCTAACCATGTCCGATCACCAGTGTGCCTTCTCCATTCAAACTGCTAACCATGTCGGGTCAGTGTGCCTTCTCCATTCAAACTGCTAATCATGTCGAGTCAGTGTGCCTTCTCCATTCAAACTGCTAACCATGTCCGATCACCAGTGTGTCTTCTCCATTCAAACTGCTAACCATGTCGGGTCAGTGTGCCTTCTCCATTCAAACTGCTAACCATGTCGGGTCAGTGTACCTTCTACATTCAAACTGCTAACCATGTCCGATCACCAGTGTGCCTTCTCCATTCAAACTGCTAACCATGTCGGGTCAGTGTGCCTGCTCCATTCAAACTGCTAACCATGTCGGGTCAGTGTGCCTTCTCCATTCAAACTGCTAACCATGTTGGGTCAGTGCGTCTTCTCCATTCAAACTGCTAACCATGTCGGGTCAGTGTGTCTTCTCCATTCAAACTGCTAACCATGTCGGGTCAGTGTGTCTTCTCCATTCAAATTGCAACCATGTCGGGTCAGTGTGCCTTCTCCATTCAAACTGCTAACCATGTCGGGTCAGTGTGCCTTCTCCATTCAAACTGCTAACCATGTCAGGTCAGTGTGCCTTCTCCATTCAAACTGCTAACCATGTCGGGTCAGTGTGTCTTCTCCATTCAAACTGCTAACCATGTCGGGTCAGTGTGTCTTCTCCATTCAAATTGCTAACCATGTCGGGTCAGTGTGCCTTCTCCATTCAAACTGCTAACCATGTCTGGTCAGTTTGCCTTCTCCATTCAAACTGCTAACCATGTCGGGTCAGTGTGCCTTCTCCATTCAAACTGCTAACCATGTTGGGTCAGTGCGTCTTCTCCATTCAAACTGCTAACCATGTCGGGTCAGTGTGTCTTCTCCATTCAAACTGCTAACCATGTCGGGTCAGTGTGTCTTCTCCATTCAAATTGCTAACCATGTCGGGTCAGTGTGCCTTCTCCATTCAAACTGCTAACCATGTCGGGTCAGTGTGCCTTCTCCATTCAAACTGCTAACCATGTCAGGTCAGTGTGTCTTCTCCATTCAAACTGCTAACCATGTCGGGTCAGTGTGTCTTCTCCATTCAAACTGCTAACCATGTCGGGTCAGTGTGTCTTCTCCATTCAAACTGCTAACCATGTCGGGTCAGTGTGTCTTCTCCATTCAAACTGCTAACCATGTCGGGTCAGTGTGTCTTCTCCATTCAAATTGCTAACCATGTCGGGTCAGTGTGTCTTCTCCATTCAAATTGCTAACCATGTCGGGTCAGTGTGCCTTCTCCATTCAAACTGCTAACCATGTCGGGTCAGTTTGCCTTCTCCATTCAAACTGCTAACCATGTCGGGTCAGTGTGCCTTCTCCATTCAAACAGCTAACCATGTCGGGTCAGTGTGCCTTCTCCATTCAAACTGCTAACCTTGTCGGGTCAGTGTGTCTTCTCCATTCAAACTGCTAACCATGTCAGGTCAGTGTGCCTTCTACATTCAAACTGCTAACCATGTCCGATTACCAGTGTGCCTTCTCCATTCAAACTGCTAACCATGTCGGGACAGTGTGCCTTCTCCATTCAAACTGCTAACCATGTCGGGTCAGTGTACATTCTACATTCAAACTGGTAACCACGTCCGATCACCAGTGTGCCTTCTCCATTCAAACTGCTAACCATGTTGGGTCAGTGTGTCTTCTCCATTCAATTTGCTAACCATGTCGGGTCTGTGTGCCTTCTCCATTCAAACTGCTAACCATGTCAGGTCAGTGTGCCTTCTCCATTCAAACTGCTAACCATGTCGGGTCAGTGTGTCTTCTCCATTCAAACTGCTAACCATGTAGGGTCAGTGTGTCTTCTCCATTCAAATTGCTAACCATGTCGGGTCAGTGTGCCTTCTCCATTCAAACTGCTAACCATGTCTGGTCAGTTTGCCTTCTCCATTCAAACTGCTAACCATGTCGGGTCAGTGTGCCTTCTCCATTCAAACTGCTAACCATGTCGGGTCAGTGTGCCTTCTCCATTCAAACAGCGAACCATGTCGGGTCAGTGTGCCTTCTCCATTCAAACTGCTAACCATGTCGGGTCAGTGTGTCTTCTCCAATCAAACTGCTAACCATGTCCGATCACCAGTGTGCCTTCTCCATTCAAACTGCTAACCATGTCGGGTCAGTGTGCCTTCTCCAATCAATCTGCAAACCATGTCCGATCACCAGTGTGCCTTCTCCATTCAAACTGCTAACCATGTCGGGTCAGTGTGCCTTCTCCATTCAAACTGCTAACCATGTCGGGTCAGTGTGCCTTCTCGATTCAGACTGCTAACCATGTCGGGTCAGTGTGCCTTCTCCATTCAAACTGCTAACCATGTCCGATCACCAGTGTGCCTTCTCCATTCAAACTGCTAACCATGTCGGGTCAGTGTGCCTTCTCCATTCAAACTGCTAATCATGTCGAGTCAGTGTGCCTTCTCCATTCAAACTGCTAACCATGTCCGATCACCAGTGTGTCTTCTCCATTCAAACTGCTAACCATGTCGGGTCAGTGTGCCTTCTCCATTCAAACTGCTAACCATGTCGGGTCAGTGTACCTTCTACATTCAAACTGCTAACCATGTCCGATCACCAGTGTGCCTTCTCCATTCAAACTGCTAACCATTTCGGGTCAGTGTGCCTGCTCCATTCAAACTGCTAACCATGTCGGGTCAGTGTGCCTTCTCCATTCAAACTGCTAACCATGTTGGGTCAGTGCGTCTTCTCCATTCAAACTGCTAACCATGTCGGGTCAGTGTGTCTTCTCCATTCAAACTGCTAACCATGTCGGGTCAGTGTGTCTTCTCCATTCAAATTGCTAACCATGTCGGGTCAGTGTGTCTTCTCCATTCAAACTGCTAACCATGTCGGGTCAGTGTGTCTTCTCCATTCAAACTGCTAACCATGTCGGGTCAGTGTGCCTTCTCCATTCAAACTGCTAACCATGTCGGGTCAGTGTGCCTTCTCCATTCAAACTGCTAACCATGTCAGGTCAGTGTGCCTTCTCCATTCAAACTGCTAACCATGTCGGGTCAGTGTGTCTTCTCCATTCAAACTGCTAACCATGTCGGGTCAGTGTGTCTTCTCCATTCAAATTGCTAACCATGTCGGGTCAGTGTGCCTTCTCCATTCAAACTGCTAACCATGTCTGGTCAGTTTGCCTTCTCCATTCAAACTGCTAACCATGTCGGGTCAGTGTGCCTTCTCCATTCAAACTGCTAACCATGTCGGGTCAGTGTGCCTTCTCCATTCAAACAGCTAACCATGTCGGGTCAGTGTGCCTTCTCCATTCAAACTGCTAACCTTGTCGGGTCAGTGTGTCTTCTCCAATCAAACTGCTAACCATGTACGATCACCAGTGTGCCTTCTCCATTCAAACTGCTAACCATGTCGGGTCAGTGTGCCTTCTCCAATCAATCTGCAAACCATGTCCGATCACCAGTGTGCCTTCTCCATTCAAACTGCTAACCATGTCGGGTCAGTGTGCCTTCTCCATTCAAACTGCTAACCATGTCGGGTCAGTGTGCCTTCTCCATTCAAACTGCTAACCATGTCGGGTCAGTGTACCTTCTACATTCAAACTGCTAACCATGTCCGATCACCAGTGTGCCTTCTCCATTCAAACTGCTAACCATGTCGGGTCAGTGTGCCTGCTCCATTCAAACTGCTAACCATGTCGGGTCAGTGTGCCTTCTCCATTCAAACTGCTAAACATGTCGGGTCATTGTGCCTTCTCCATTCAAACTGCTAAACATGTCGGGTCATTGTGCCTTCTCCACTCAAACTGCTAACCATGTCCGATCACCAGTGTGCCTTCTACATTCAAACTGCTAAACATGTCGGGTCAGTGTGTCTTCTCCATTCAAACTGCTAAACATGTCGGGTCATTGTGCCTTCTCCACTCAAACTGCTAACCATGTCCGATCACCAGAGTGCCTTCTACATTCAAACTGCTAAACATGTCGGGTCATTGTGCCTTCTCCATTCAAACTGCTAAACATGTCGGGTCATTGTGCCTTCTCCACTCAAACTGCTAACCATGTCCGATCACCAGTGTGCCTTCTACATTCAAGCTGCTAAACATGTCGGGTCAGTGTGTCTTCTCCATTCAAACTGCTAAACATGTCGGGTCATTGTGCCTTCTCCACTCAAACTGCTAACCATGTCCGATCACCAGAGTGCCTTCTACATTCAAACTGCTAAACATGTCGGGTCAGTGTGTCTTCTCCATTCAAACTGCTAAACATGTCGGGTCATTGTGCCTTCTCCATTCAAACTGCTAAACTTGTCGGGTCATTGTGCCTTCTCCACTCAAACTGCTAACCATGTCCGATCACCAGTGTGCCTTCTCCATTCAAACTGCTAACCATGTCGGGTCAGTTTGCCTTCTCCATTCAAACTGCAAACCATGTCGGGTCAGTTGCCTTCTCCATTCAAACTGCTAACCATGTCAGGTCAGTGTGCCTTCTGCATTCAATCTACTAACCATGTCGGGTCAGTGTGCATTCTCCATTCAAACTGCTAAACATGTCGGGTCAGTGTGCCTTCTCCATTCAAACTGCTAACCATGTCGGGTCAGTGTGCCTTCTCCATTCAAACTGCTAACCATGTCAGGTCAGTGTGCCTTCTCCATTCAAACAGCTAACCATGTCGGGTCAGTGTGCCTTCTCCATTCAAACTGCTAACCATATCTGGTCAGTGTGCGTTCTCCATTCAAACTGCTAACCATGTCGAGTCAGTGTGCCTTCTCCATTCAAACTGCTAACCATTTCCGATCACTTGTGTGCCTACTCCATTCAAACAGCAAACCATGTCAGGTCAGTGTGCCTTCTCCATTCAAACAGCTAACCATGTCGGGTCAGTGTGCCTTCTCCATTAAAACTGCTAACCATGTCAGGTCAGTGTGTCTTCTCCATTCAAACTGCTAACCATGTTGAGTCAGTGTGCCTTCTACATTCAAACTGCTAACCATGTCCAATCACCAGTGTGCCTTCTCCATTCAAACTGCTAACCATGTCCGATCACCAGTGTGCCTTCTCCATTCAAACTGCTAACCATGTCCGGTCAGTGTGCCTTCTACATTCAAACTGCTAACTATGTCCGACCACCAGTGTGCCTTCTCCATTCAAACTGCTAACCATGTCGGGTCAGTGTGCCTTCTCCATTCAAACTGCTAACCATGTCTGGTCAGTGTGCCTTCTCCATTCAAACTGCTAACCATGTCGAGTCAGTGTGCCTTCTCCATTCAAACTGCTAACCATTTCCGATCACCAGTGTGCCTACTCCATTCAAACAGCTAACCATGTCAGGTCAGTGTGCCTTCTCCATTCAAACAGCTAACCATGTCGGGTCAGTGTGCCTTCTCGATTAAAACTGCTAACCATGTCAGGTCATTGTGTCTTCTCCATTCAAACTGCTAACCATGTCGAGTCAGTGTGCCTTCTCCATTCAAACTGCTAACCATGTCCAATCACCAGTGTGCCTTCTCCATTCAAACTGCTAACCATGTCCGATCACCAGTGTGCCTTCTCCATTCACACTGCTAACCATGTCCGGTCAGTGTGCCTTCTCCATTCAAACTGCTAACCATGTCCGACCACCAGTGTGCCTTCTCCATTCAAACTGCTAACCATTTCGGGTCAGTGTGCCTTCTCCATTCAAACTGCAAACCATATCTGGTCAGTGTGCCTTCTCCATTCAAACTGCTAACCATGTCGAGTCAGTGTGCCTTCTCCATTCAAACTGCTAACCATTTCCGATCACCAGTGTGCCTACTCCATTCAAACAGCTAACCATGTCAGGTCAGTGTGCCTTCTCCATTCAAACAGCTAACCATGTCGGGTCAGTGTGCCTTCTCCATTAAAACTGCTAACCATGTCAGGTCAGTGTGTCTTCTCCATTCAAACTGCTAACCATGTCGAGTCAGTGTGCCTTCTACATTCAAACTGCTAACCATGTCCAATCACCAGTGTGCCTTCTCCATTCAAACTGCTAACCATGTCCGATCACCAGTGTGCCTTCTCCATTCAAACTGCTAACCATGTCCGATCACCAGTGTGCCTTCTCCATTCAAACTGCTAACCATGTCGGCTCAGTGTGCCTGCTCCATTCAAACTGCTAACCATGTCGGGTCAGTGTGCCTTCTCCATTCAAACTGCTAAACATGTCGGGTCATTGTGCCTTCTCCATTCAAACTGCTAAACATGTCGGGTCATTGTGCCTTCTCCACTCAAACTGCTAACCATGTCCTATCACCAGTGTGCCTTCTACATTCAAACTGCTAAACATGTCGGGTCAGTGTGTCTTCTCCATTCAAACTGCTAAACATGTCGGGTCATTGTGCCTTCTCCATTCAAACTGCTAAACATGTCGGGTCATTGTGCCTTCTCCACTCAAACTGCTAACCATGTCCGATCACCAGTGTGCCTTCTACATTCAAACAGCTAACCATGTCGGGTCAGTGAGCCTTCTCCATTCAAACTGCTAACCATGTCGGGTCAGTGTGCCTTCTCCATTCAAACTGCTAACCATGTCGGGTCAGTTTGCCTTCTCCATTCAAACTGCAAACCATGTCGAGTCAGTGTGCCTTCTCCATTCAAACTGCTAACCATGTCGAGTCAGTGTGCCTTCTCCATTCAAACTGCTAACCATGTCAGGTCAGTGTGCATTCTCCATTCAAACTGCTAACCATGTCGGGTCAGTTTGCCTTCTCCATTCAAACTGCAAACCATGTCGAGTCAGTGTGCCTTCTCCATTCAAACTGCTAACCATGTCGAGTCAGTGTGCCTTCTCCATTCAAACTGCTAACCATGTCGGGTCAGTGTGCCTTCTCCATTCAAACTGCTAACCATGTCAGGTCAGTGTGCCTTCTACATTCAAACTGCTAACCATGTCCGATTACCAGTGTGCCTTCTCCATTCAAACTGCTAACCATGTCGGGACAGTGTGCCTTCTCCATTCAAACTGCTAACCATGTCGGGTCAGTGTACATTCTACATTCAAACTGGTAACCACGTCCGATCACCAGTGTGCCTTCTCCATTCAAACTGCTAACCATGTTGGGTCAGTGTGTCTTCTCCATTCAATTTGCTAACCATGTCGGGTCTGTGTGCCTTCTCCATTCAAACTGCTAACCATGTCAGGTCAGTGTGCCTTCTCCATTCAAACTGCAAACCATGTCGGGTCAGTGTGTCTTCTCCATTCAAACTGCTAACCATGTCGGGTCAGTGTGTCTTCTCCATTCAAATTGCTAACCATGTCGGGTCAGTGTGCCTTCTCCATTCAAACTGCTAACCATGTCTGGTCAGTTTGCCTTCTCCATTCAAACTGCTAACCATGTCGGGTCAGTGTGCCTTCTCCATTCAAACTGCTAACCATGTCGGGTCAGTGTGCCTTCTCCATTCAAACAGCGAACCATGTCGGGTCAGTGTGCCTTCTCCATTCAAACTGCTAACCATGTCGGGTCAGTGTGTCTTCTCCAATCAAACTGCTAACCATGTCCGATCACCAGTGTGCCTTCTCCATTCAAACTGCTAACCATGTCGGGTCAGTGTGCCTTCTCCAATCAATCTTCAAACCATGTCCGATCACCAGTGTGCCTTCTCCATTCAAACTGCTAACCATGTCGGGTCAGTGTGCCTTCTCCATTCAAACTGCTAATCATGTCGAGTCAGTGTGCCTTCTCCATTCAAACTGCTAACCATGTCCGATCACCAGTGTGTCTTCTCCATTCAAACTGCTAACCATGTCGGGTCAGTGTGCCTTCTCCATTCAAACTGCTAACCATGTCGGGTCAGTGTACCTTCTACATTCAAACTGCTAACCATGTCCGATCACCAGTGTGCCTTCTCCATTCAAACTGCTAACCATGTCGGGTCAGTGTGCCTGCTCCATTCAAACTGCTAACCATGTCGGGTCAGTGTGCCTTCTCCATTCAAACTGCTAACCATGTTGGGTCAGTGCGTCTTCTCCATTCAAACTGCTAACCATGTCGGGTCAGTGTGTCTTCTCCATTCAAACTGCTAACCATGTCGGGTCAGTGTGTCTTCTCCATTCAAATTGCTAACCATGTCGGGTCAGTGTGCCTTCTCCATTCAAACTGCTAACCATGTCGGGTCAGTGTGCCTTCTCCATTCAAACTGCTAACCATGTCAGGTCAGTGTGCCTTCTCCATTCAAACTGCTAACCATGTCGGGTCAGTGTGTCTTCTCCATTCAAACTGCTAACCATGTCGGGTCAGTGTGTCTTCTCCATTCAAATTGCTAACCATGTCGGGTCAGTGTGCCTTCTCCATTCAAACTGCTAACCATGTCTGGTCAGTTTGCCTTCTCCATTCAAACTGCTAACCATGTCGGGTCAGTGTGCCTTCTCCATTCAAACTGCTAACCATGTCGGGTCAGTGTGCCTTCTCCATTCAAACAGCTAACCATGTCGGGTCAGTGTGCCTTCTCCATTCAAACTGCTAACCATGTCGGGTCAGTGTGTCTTCTCCAATCAAACTGCTAACCATGTCCGATCACCAGTGTGCCTTCTCCATTCAAACTGCTAACCATGTCGGGTCAGTGTGCCTTCTCCAATCAATCTGCAAACCATGTCCGATCACCAGTGTGCCTTCTCCATTCAAACTGCTAACCATGTCGGGTCAGTGTGCCTTCTCCATTCAAACTGCTAACCATGTCGGGTCAGTGTGCCTTCTCCATTCAAACTGCTAACCATGTCGGGTCAGTGTACCTTCTACATTCAAACTGCTAACCATGTCCGATCACCAGTGTGCCTTCTCCATTCAAACTGCTAACCATGTCGGGTCAGTGTGCATTCTCCATTCAAACTGCTAAACATGTCGGGTCAGTGTGCCTTCTCCATTCAAACTGCTAACCATGTCGGGTCAGTGTGCCTTCTCCATTCAAACTGCTAACCATGTCAGGTCAGTGTGCCTTCTCCATTCAAACAGCTAACCATGTCGGGTCAGTGTGCCTTCTCCATTCAAACTGCTAACCATATCTGGTCAGTGTGCGTTCTCCATTCAAACTGCTAACCATGTCGAGTCAGTGTGCCTTCTCCATTCAAACTGCTAACCATTTCCGATCACTTGTGTGCCTACTCCATTCAAACAGCAAACCATGTCAGGTCAGTGTGCCTTCTCCATTCAAACAGCTAACCATGTCGGGTCAGTGTGCCTTCTCCATTAAAACTGCTAACCATGTCAGGTCAGTGTGTCTTCTCCATTCAAACTGCTAACCATGTTGAGTCAGTGTGCCTTCTACATTCAAACTGCTAACCATGTCCAATCACCAGTGTGCCTTCTCCATTCAAACTGCTAACCATGTCCGATCACCAGTGTGCCTTCTCCATTCAAAATGCTAACCATGTCCGGTCAGTGTGCCTTCTACATTCAAACTGCTAACTATGTCCGACCACCAGTGTGCCTTCTCCATTCAAACTGCTAACCATGTCGGGTCAGTGTGCCTTCTCCATTCAAACTGCTAACCATGTCTGGTCAGTGTGCCTTCTCCATTCAAACTGCTAACCATGTCGAGTCAGTGTGCCTTCTCCATTCAAACTGCTAACCATTTCCGATCACCAGTGTGCCTACTCCATTCAAACAGCTAACCATGTCAGGTCAGTGTGCCTTCTCCATTCAAACAGCTAACCATGTCGGGTCAGTGTGCCTTCTCGATTAAAACTGCTAACCATGTCAGGTCATTGTGTCTTCTCCATTCAAACTGCTAACCATGTCGAGTCAGTGTGCCTTCTCCATTCAAACTGCTAACCATGTCCAATCACCAGTGTGCCTTCTCCATTCAAACTGCTAACCATGTCCGATCACCAGTGTGCCTTCTCCATTCACACTGCTAACCATGTCCGGTCAGTGTGCCTTCTCCATTCAAACTGCTAACCATGTCCGACCACCAGTGTGCCTTCTCCATTCAAACTGCTAACCATTTCGGGTCAGTGTGCCTTCTCCATTCAAACTGCAAACCATATCTGGTCAGTGTGCCTTCTCCATTCAAACTGCTAACCATTTCCGATCACCAGTGTGCCTACTCCATTCAAACAGCTAACCATGTCAGGTCAGTGTGCCTTCTCCATTCAAACAGCTAACCATGTCGGGTCAGTGTGCCTTCTCCATTAAAACTGCTAACCATGTCAGGTCAGTGTGTCTTCTCCATTCAAACTGCTAACCATGTCGAGTCAGTGTGCCTTCTACATTCAAACTGCTAACCATGTCCAATCACCAGTGTGCCTTCTCCATTCAAACTGCTAACCATGTCCGACCACCAGTGTGCCTTCGCCATTCAAACTCCTAACCATGTCGGGTCAGTGTGCCTTCTCCATTCAAACTGCTAACCATGTCAGGTCAGTCTTTCTTCTCCATTCAAACTGCTAACCCTATCGGGTCAGTGTGCCTTCTCCATTCAACCTGCTAACCATGTCGGGTCAGTGTGCCTTCTCCATTCAAACTGCTAACCATGTCGGGTCAGTGTGCCTTCTCAATTCAAACTGCTAACCATGTCGGGTCAGTGTGCCTACTCCATTCAAACTGCTAACCATGTCGAGTCAGTATGCCTTCTCCATTCAAACTGCTAACCATGTCGGGTCAGTGTGCCTTCTCCATTCAAACTGCTAACCATGTCAGGACAGTGTGCCTTCTCAATTCAAACTGCTAACCATGTCGGGTCAGTGTGCCTACTCCATTCAAACTGCTAACCATGTCGAGTCAGTATGCCTTCTCCATTCAAACTGCTAACCATGTCAGGTCAGTGTGCCTTCTCCATTCAAACAGCTAACCATGTCGGGTCAGTGTGCCTTCTCCATTAAAACTGCTAACCATGTCAGGTCAGTGTGTCTTCTCCATTCAAACTGCTAACCATGTCGAGTCAGTGTGCCTTCTACATTCAAACTGCTAACCATGTCCAATCACGAGGGTGCCTTCTCCATTCAAACTGCTAACCATGTCCGATCAACAGTGTGCCTTCTCCATTCAAACTGCTAACCATGTCCGGTCAGTGTGCCTTCTCCATTCAAACTGCTAACCATGTCCGACCACCACTGTGCCTTCTCCATTCAAACTGCTAACCATGTCGGGTCAGTGTTCCTTCTCCATTCAAACTGCTAACCATGTCAGGTCAGTCTTTCTTCTCCATTCAAACTGCTATCCCTGTCGGGTCAGTGTGCCTTCTCCATTCAAACTGCTAACCATGTCGGGTCAGTGTGCCTTCTCCATTCAAACTGCTAACCATGTCGAGTCAGTGTGCCTTCTCCGTTCAAACTGCTAACCATGTCGAGTCAGTGTGCCTTCTCCATTCAAACTGCTAACCATGTCGGGTCAGTGTGTCTTCTCCATTCAAACTGCTAACCATGTCCGATCACCAGTGTGCCTTCTCCATTCAAACTGCTAACCATGTCAGGACAGTGTGCCTTCTCAATTCAAACTGCTAACCATGTCGGGTCAGTGTGCCTTCTCCATTCAAACTGCTAACCATGTCGAGTCAGTGTGCCTTCTCCATTCAAACTGCTAACCATGTCGAGTCAGTGTGCCTTCTCCATTCAAACTGCTAACCATGTCGAGTCAGTGTGCCTTCTCCATTCAAACTGCTAACCATGTCGGGTCAGTGTGCCTTCTCCATTCAAACTGCTAACCATGTCGAGTCAGTGTGCCTTCTCCATTCAAACTGCTAACCATGTCAGGTCAGTGTGCCTTCTCCATTCAAACTGCTAACCATGTCGAGTCAGTGTGCCTTCTCCATTCAAACTGCTAACCATGTCAGGTCAGTGTGCCTTCTCAATTCAAACTGCTAACCACGTCGGGTCAGTGTGCCTTCTCCATTCAAACTGCTAACCATGTCGGGTCAGTGTGCCTTCTCCATTCAAACTGCTAACTATGTCGAGTCAGTGTGCCTTCTCCATTCAAACTGCTAACCATGTCGAGTCAGTGTACCTTCTCCATTCAAACTGCTAACCATGTCGGGTCAGTGTGCCTTCTCCATTCAAACTGCTAACCCTGTCGGGTCAGTGTGCCTTCTCCATTCAAACTTCTAACCATGTCGGGACAGTGTGCCTTCTGCATTCAAACTGCTAACCATGTCGGGTCATTGGGTCTTCTCCATTCGAACTGCTAACCATGTCCGATCACCAGTGTGCCTTCTCCATTCAAACTGCTAAGCATGTCGGGTCAGTGTGCCTTCTCCATTCAAACTGCTAACCATGTCTGGTCAGTGTGCTTTCCCCATTCAAACTGCTAACCATGTCGAGTCAGTGTGCCTTCTCCATTCAAACTGCTAACCATTTCCGATCACCAGTGTGCCTACTCCATTCAAACAGCTAACCATGTCAGGTCAGTGTGCATTCTCCATTCAAACAGCTAACCATGTCGGGTCAGTGTGCCTTCTCCATTAAAACTGCTAACCATGTCAGGTCAGTGTGTCTTCTCCATTCAAACTGCTAACCATGTCGAGTCAGTGTGCCTTCTACATTCAAACTGCTAACCATGTCCGATCACCAGTGTGCCTTCTCCATTCAAACTTCTAACCATGTCGGGTCAGTGTGCCTTCTCCATTCAAACTGCTAACCATGTCAGGTCAGTGTGCCTTCTCAATTCAAACTGCTAACCACGTCGGGTCAGTGTGCCTTCTCCATTCAAACTGCTAACCATGTCGGGTCAGTGTGCCTTCTCCATTCAAACTGCTAACTATGTCGAGTCAGTGTGCCTTCTCCATTCAAACTTCTAACCATGTCGGGACAGTGTGCCTTCTGCATTCAAACTGCTAACCATGTCGGGTCATTGGGTCTTCTCCATTCAAACTGCTAACCATGTCCGATCACCAGTGTGCCTTCTCCATTCAAACTGCTAAGCATGTCGGGTCAGTGTGCCTTCTCCATTCAAACTGCTAACCATGTCGGGTCAGTGTGTCTTCTCCATTCAAACTGCTAACCATGTCCGATCACCAGTGTGCCTTCTCCATTCAAACTGCTAACCATGTCAGGACAGTGTGCCTTCTCAATTCAAACTGCTAACCATTTCGGGTCAGTGTGCCTTCTCCATTCAAACTGCTAACCATTTCCGATCACCAGTGTGCCTACTCCATTCAAACAGCTAACCATGTCGGGTCAGTGTGCCTTCTCCATTCAAACTGCTAACCATGTCAGGACAGTGTGCCTTCTCTATTCAAACTGCTAACCATGTCGGGTCAGTGTGCCTTCTCCATTCAAACTGCTAACCATGTCGAGTCAGTGTGCCTTCTCCATTCAAACTGCAAACCATGTCGAGTCAGTGTGCCTTCTCCATTCAAACTGCTAACCATGTCGAGTCAGTGTGCCTTCTCCATTAAAACTGCTAACCATGTCAGGTCAAGTGTGTCTTCTCCATTCAAACTGCTAACCATGCCGAGTCAGTGTGCCTTCTACATTCAAACTGCTAACCAAGTCCAATCACCAGTGTGCCTTCTCCATTCAAACTGCTAACCATGTCCGGTCAGTGTGCCTTCTCCATTCAAACTGCTAACCATGTCCGACCACCAGTGTGCCTTCTCCATTCAAACTGCTAACAATGTCGAGTCAGTGTGCCTTCTCCATTCAAACTGCTAACTATGTCAGGTCAGTCCTTCTTCTCCATTCAAACTGCTAACCATGTCGGGTCAGTGTGCCTTCTCCATTCAAACTGCTAACCATGTCCGAACACCAGTGTGCCTTCTCCATTCAAACTGCTAACCATGTCGGGTCAGTGTGCCTTCTCCATTCAAACTGCTAACCATGTCGGGTCAGTGTGCCTTCTCCATTCAAACTGCTAACCATGTCAGGTCAGTGTGCCTTCTCCATTCAAACAGCTAACCATGTCGGGTCAGTGTGCCTTCTCCATTCAAACTGCTAACCATGTCTGGTCAGTGTGCGTTCTCCATTCAAACTGCTAACCATGTCGAGTCAGTGTGCCTTCTCCATTCAAACTGCTAACCATGTCAGGTCAGTGTGCCTTCTCCATTCAAACTGCTAACCATGTCGGGTCAGTGTGTCTTCTCCATTCAAACTGCTAACCATGTCCGATCACCAGTGTGCCTTCTCCATTCAAACTGCTAACCATGTCAGGACAGTGTGCCTTCTCAATTCAAACTGCTAACCATGTCGGGTCAGTGTGCCTTCTCCATTCAAACTGCTAACCATGTCGAGTCAGTGTGCCTTCTCCATTCAAACTGCTAACCATGTCGAGTCAGTGTGCCTTCTCCATTCAAACTGCTAACCATGTCGAGTCAGTGTGCCTTCTCCATTCAAACTGCTAACCATGTCGGGTCAGTGTGCCTTCTCCATTCAAACTGCTAACCATGTCGAGTCAGTGTGCCTTCTCCATTCAAACTGCTAACCATGTCAGGTCAGTGTGCCTTCTCCATTCAAACTGCTAACCATGTCGAGTCAGTGTGCCTTCTCCATTCAAACTGCTAACCATGTCAGGTCAGTGTGCCTTCTCAATTCAAACTGCTAACCACGTCGGGTCAGTGTGCCTTCTCCATTCAAACTGCTAACCATGTCGGGTCAGTGTGCCTTCTCCATTCAAACTGCTAACTATGTCGAGTCAGTGTGCCTTCTCCATTCAAACTGCTAACCATGTCGAGTCAGTGTACCTTCTCCATTCAAACTGCTAACCATGTCGGGTCAGTGTGCCTTCTCCATTCAAACTGCTAACCCTGTCGGGTCAGTGTGCCTTCTCCATTCAAACTTCTAACCATGTCGGGACAGTGTGCCTTCTGCATTCAAACTGCTAACCATGTCGGGTCATTGGGTCTTCTCCATTCGAACTGCTAACCATGTCCGATCACCAGTGTGCCTTCTCCATTCAAACTGCTAAGCATGTCGGGTCAGTGTGCCTTCTCCATTCAAACTGCTAACCATGTCTGGTCAGTGTGCTTTCCCCATTCAAACTGCTAACCATGTCGAGTCAGTGTGCCTTCTCCATTCAAACTGCTAACCATTTCCGATCACCAGTGTGCCTACTCCATTCAAACAGCTAACCATGTCAGGTCAGTGTGCATTCTCCATTCAAACAGCTAACCATGTCGGGTCAGTGTGCCTTCTCCATTAAAACTGCTAACCATGTCAGGTCAGTGTGTCTTCTCCATTCAAACTGCTAACCATGTCGAGTCAGTGTGCCTTCTACATTCAAACTGCTAACCATGTCCGATCACCAGTGTGCCTTCTCCATTCAAATTTCTAACCATGTCGGGTCAGTGTGCCTTCTCCATTCAAACTGCTAACCATGTCAGGTCAGTGTGCCTTCTCAATTCAAACTGCTAACCACGTCGGGTCAGTGTGCCTTCTCCATTCAAACTGCTAACCATGTCGGGTCAGTGTGCCTTCTCCATTCAAACTGCTAACTATGTCGAGTCAGTGTGCCTTCTCCATTCAAACTTCTAACCATGTCGGGACAGTGTGCCTTCTGCATTCAAACTGCTAACCATGTCGGGTCATTGGGTCTTCTCCATTCAAACTGCTAACCATGTCCGATCACCAGTGTGCCTTCTCCATTCAAACTGCTAAGCATGTCGGGTCAGTGTGCCTTCTCCATTCAAACTGCTAACCATGTCGGGTCAGTGTGTCTTCTCCATTCAAACTGCTAACCATGTCCGATCACCAGTGTGCCTTCTCCATTCAAACTGCTAACCATGTCAGGACAGTGTGCCTTCTCAATTCAAACTGCTAACCATGTCGGGTCAGTGTGCCTTCTCCATTCAAACTGCTAACCATTTCCGATCACCAGTGTGCCTACTCCATTCAAACAGCTAACCATGTCGGGTCAGTGTGCCTTCTCCATTCAAACTGCTAACCATGTCAGGACAGTGTGCCTTCTCTATTCAAACTGCTAACCATGTCGGGTCAGTGTGCCTTCTCCATTCAAACTGCTAACCATGTCGAGTCAGTGTGCCTTCTCCATTCAAACTGCAAACCATGTCGAGTCAGTGTGCCTTCTCCATTCAAACTGCTAACCATGTCGGGTCAGTGTGCCTTCTCCATTAAAACTGCTAACCATGTCAGGTCAAGTGTGTCTTCTCCATTCAAACTGCTAACCATGCCGAGTCAGTGTGCCTTCTACATTCAAACTGCTAACCAAGTCCAATCACCAGTGTGCCTTCTCCATTCAAACTGCTAACCATGTCCGGTCAGTGTGCCTTCTCCATTCAAACTGCTAACCATGTCCGACCACCAGTGTGCCTTCTCCATTCAAACTGCTAACAATGTCGAGTCAGTGTGCCTTCTCCATTCAAACTGCTAACTATGTCAGGTCAGTCCTTCTTCTCCATTCAAACTGCTAACCATGTCGGGTCAGTGTGCCTTCTCCATTCAAACTGCTAACCATGTCCGAACACCAGTGTGCCTTCTCCATTCAAACTGCTAACCATGTCGGGTCAGTGTGCCTTCTCCATTCAAACTGCTAACCATGTCGGGTCAGTGTGCCTTCTCCATTCAAACTGCTAACCATGTCAGGTCAGTGTGCCTTCTCCATTCAAACAGCTAACCATGTCGGGTCAGTGTGCCTTCTCCATTCAAACTGCTAACCATGTCTGGTCAGTGTGCGTTCTCCATTCAAACTGCTAACCATGTCGAGTCAGTGTGCCTTCTCCATTCAAACTGCTAACCATTTCCGATCACTTGTGTGCCTACTCCATTCAAACAGCAAACCATGTCAGGTCAGTGTGCCTTCTCCATTCAAACAGCTAACCATGTCGGGTCAGTGTGCCTTCTCCATTAAAACTGCTAACCATGTCAGGTCAGTGTGTCTTCTCCATTCAAACTGCTAACCATGTCGAGTCAGTGTGCCTTCTACATTCAAACTGCTAACCATGTCCAATCACCAGTGTGCCTTCTCCATTCAAACTGCTAACCATGTCCGATCACCAGTGTGCCTTCTCCATTCAAACTGCTAACCATGTCCGGTCAGTGTGCCTTCTACATTCAAACTGCTAACTATGTCCGACCACCAGTGTGCCTTCCCCATTCAAACTGCTAACCATGTCGGGTCAGTGTGCCTTCTCCATTCAAACTGCTAACCATGTCTGGTCAGTGTGCCTTCTCCATTCAAACTGCTAACCATGTCGAGTCAGTGTGCCTTCTCCATTCAAACTGCTAACCATGTCGGGTCAGTGTGCCTTCTCCATTCAAACTGCTAACCATGTCGAGTCAGTGTGCCTTCTCCATTCAAACTACTAACCATGTCAGGTCAGTGTGCCTTCTCCATTCAAACTGCTAACCATGTCGGGTCAGTGTGCCTTCTCGATTAAAACTGCTAACCATGTCGGGTCAGTGTGCCTTCTCCATTCAAACTGCTAACCATGTCGGGTCAGTGTGCCTTCTCCATTCAAACTGCTAACCATGTCGAGTCAGTGTGCCTTCTACATTCAAACTGCTAACCATGTCCAATCACCAGTGTGCCTTCTCCATTCAAACTGCTAACCATGTCCGACCACCAGTGTGCCTTCTCCATTCAAACTGCTAACCATGTCGGGTCAGTGTGCCTTCTCCATTCAAACTGCTAACCATGTCTGGTCAGTGTGCCTTCTCCATTCAAACTGCTAACCATGTCGAGTCAGTGTGCCTTCTCCATTCAAACTGCTAACCATTTCCGATCACCAGTGTGCCTACTCCATTCAAACAGCTAACCATGTCAGGTCAGTGTGCCTTCTCCATTCAAACAGCTAACCATGTCGGGTCATTGGGTCTTCTCCATTCAAACTGCTAACCATGTCCGATCACCAGTGTGCCTTCTCCATTCAAACTGCTAAGCATGTCGGGTCAGTGTGCCTTCTCCATTCAAACTGCTAACCATGTCTGGTCAGTGTGCCTTCCCCATTCAAACTGCTAACCATGTCGAGTCAGTGTGCCTTCTCCATTCAAACTGCTAACCATTTCCGATCACCAGTGTGCCTACTCCATTCAAACAGCTAACCATGTCAGGTCAGTGTGCCTTCTCCATTCAAACAGCTAACCATGTCGGGTCAGTGTGCCTTCTCCATTAAAACTGCTAACCATGTCAGGTCAGTGTGTCTTCTCCATTCAAACTGCTAACCATGTCGAGTCAGTGTGCCTTCTAATTTCAAACTGCTAACCATGTCCGATCACCAGTGTGCCTTCTCCATTCAAACTGCTAACCATGTCCGGTCAGTGTGCCTTCTCCATTCAAACTGCTAACCATGTCCGACCACCAGTGTGCCTTCTCCATTCAAACAGCTAACCATGTCGGGTCAGTGTGCCTTCTCCATTCAAACTGCTAACCATGTCAGGTCAGTCTTTCTTCTCCATTCAAACTGCTAACCCTATCGGGTCAGTGTGCCTTCTCCATTCAACCTGCTAACCATGTCGGGTCAGTGTGCCTTCTCCATTCAAACTGCTAACCATGTCGAGTCAGTGTGCCTTCTCCATTCAAACTGCTAACCATGTCAGGACAGTGTGCCTTCTCAATTCAAACTGCTAACCATGTCGGGTCAGTGTGCCTACTCCATTCAAACTGCTAACCATGTTGAGTCAGTGTGCCTTCTCCATTCAAACTGCTAACCATGTCAGGTCAGTGTGCCTTCTCCATTCAAACAGCTAACCATGTCGGGTCAGTGTGCCTTCTCCATTAAAACTGCTAACCATGTCAGGTCAGTGTGTCTTCTCCATTCAAACTGCTAACCATGTCGAGTCAGTGTGCCTTCTACATTCAAACTGCTAACCATGTCCAATCACCAGTGTGCCTTCTCCATTCAAACTGCTAACCATGTCCGATCAACAGTGTGCCTTCTCCATTCAAACTGCTAACCATGTCCGGTCAGTGTGCCTTCTCCATTCAAACTGCTAACCATGTCCGACCACCAGTGTGCCTTCTCCATTCAAACTGCTAACCATGTCGGGTCAGTCTTTCTTCTCCATTCAAACTGCTATCCCTGTCGGGTCAGTGTGCCTTCTCCATTCAAACTGCTAACCATGTCGGGTCAGTGTGCCTTCTCCATTCAAACTGCTAACCATGTCGAGTCAGTGTGCCTTCTCCGTTCAAACTGCTAACCATGTCGAGTCAGTGTGCCTTCTCCATTCAAACTGCTAACCATGTCGGGTCAGTGTGTCTTCTCCATTCAAACTGCTAACCATGTCCGATCACCAGTGTGCCTTCTCCATTCAAACTGCTAACCATGTCAGGACAGTGTGCCTTCTCAATTCAAACTGCTAACCATGTCGGGTCAGTGTGCCTTCTCCATTCAAACTGCTAACCATTTCCGATCACCAGTGTGCCTACTCCATTCAAACAGCTAACCATGTCGGGTCAGTGTGCCTTCTCCATTCAAACTGCTAACCATGTCAGGACAGTGTGCCTTCTCTATTCAAACTGCTAACCATGTCGGGTCAGTGTGCCTTCTCCATTCAAACTGCTAACCATGTCGAGTCAGTGTGCCTTCTCCATTCAAACTGCTAACCATGTCGAGTCAGTGTGCCTTCTCCATTCAAACTGCTAACCATGTCTGGTCAGTGTGCCTTCCCCATTCAAACTGCTAACCATGTCGAGTCAGTGTGCCTTCTCCATTCAAACTGCTAACCATTTCCGATCACCAGTGTGCCTACTCCATTCAAACAGCTAACCATGTCAGGTCAGTGTGCCTTCTCCATTCAAACAGCTAACCATGTCGGGTCAGTGTGCCTTCTCCATTAAAACTGCTAACCATGTCAGGTCAGTGTGTCTTCTCCATTCAAACTGCTAACCATGTCGAGTCAGTGTGCCTTCTAATTTCAAACTGCTAACCATGTCCGATCACCAGTGTGCCTTCTCCATTCAAACTGCTAACCATGTCCGGTCAGTGTGCCTTCTCCATTCAAACTGCTAACCATGTCCGACCACCAGTGTGCCTTCTCCATTCAAACAGCTAACCATGTCGGGTCAGTGTGCCTTCTCCATTCAAACTGCTAACCATGTCAGGTCAGTCTTTCTTCTCCATTCAAACTGCTAACCCTATCGGGTCAGTGTGCCTTCTCCATTCAACCTGCTAACCATGTCGGGTCAGTGTGCCTTCTCCATTCAAACTGCTAACCATGTCGAGTCAGTGTGCCTTCTCCATTCAAACTGCTAACCATGTCAGGACAGTGTGCCTTCTCAATTCAAACTGCTAACCATGTCGGGTCAGTGTGCCTACTCCATTCAAACTGCTAACCATGTCGAGTCAGTGTGCCTTCTCCATTCAAACTGCTAACCATGTCAGGTCAGTGTGCCTTCTCCATTCAAACAGCTAACCATGTCGGGTCAGTGTGCCTTCTCCATTAAAACTGCTAACCATGTCAGGTCAGTGAGTCTTCTCCATTCAAACTGCTAACCATGTCGAGTCAGTGTGCCTTCTACATTCAAACTGCTAACCATGTCCAATCACCAGTGTGCCTTCTCCATTCAAACTGCTAACCATGTCAGGACAGTGTGCCTTCTCAATTCAAACTGCTAACCATGTCGGGTCAGTGTGCCTTCTCCATTCAAACTGCTAACCATTTCCGATCACCAGTGTGCCTACTCCATTCAAACAGCTAACCATGTCGGGTCAGTGTGCCTTCTCCATTCAAACTGCTAACCATGTCAGGACAGTGTGCCTTCTCTATTCAAACTGCTAACCATGTCGGGTCAGTGTGCCTTCTCCATTCAAACTGCTAACCATGTCGAGTCAGTGTGCCTTCTCCATTCAAACTGCTAACCATGTCGAGTCAGTGTGCCTTCTCCATTCAAACTGCTAACCATGTCGAGTCAGTGTGCCTTCTCCATTAAAACTGCTAACCATGTCAGGTCAAGTGTGTCTTCTCCATTCAAACTGCTAACCATGCCGAGTCAGTGTGCCTTCTACATTCAAACTGCTAACCAAGTCCAATCACCAGTGTGCCTTCTCCATTCAAACTGCTAACCATGTCCGGTCAGTGTGCCTTCTCCATTCAAACTGCTAACCATGTCCGACCACCAGTGTGCCTTCTCCATTCAAACTGCTAACAATGTCGAGTCAGTGTGCCTTCTCCATTCAAACTGCTAACCATGTCAGGTCAGTCCTTCTTCTCCATTCAAACTGCTAACCAAGTCCAATCACCAGTGTGCCTTCTCCATTCAAACTGCTAACCATGTCGGGTCAGTGTGCCTTCTCCATTCAAACTGCTAACCATGTCCGAACACCAGTGTGCCTTCTCCATTCAAACTGCTAACCATGTCGGGTCAGTGTGCCTTCTCCATTCAAACTGCTAACCATGTCGGGTCAGTGTGCCTTCTCCATTCAAACTGCTAACCATGTCAGGTCAGTGTGCCTTCTACATTCAAACAGCTAACCATGTCGGGTCAGTGTGCCTTCTCCATTCAAACTGCTAACCATGTCTGGTCAGTGTGCGTTCTCCATTCAAACTGCTAACCATGTCGAGTCAGTGTGCCTTCTCCATTCAAACTGCTAACCATTTCCGATCACTTGAGTGCCTACTCCATTCAAACAGCAAACCATGTCAGGTCAGTGTGCCTTCTCCATTAAAACAGCTAACCATGTCGGGTCAGTGTGCCTTCTCCATTAAAACTGCTAACCATGTCAGGTCAGTGTGTCTTCTCCATTCAAACTGCTAACCATGTCGAGTCAGTGTGCCTTCTACATTCAAACTGCTAACCATGTCCAATCACCAGTGTGCCTTCTCCATTCAAACTGCTAACCATGTCCGATCACCAGTGTGCCTTCTCCATTCAAACTGCTAACCATGTCCGGTCAGTGTGCCTTCTACATTCAAACTGCTAACTATGTCCGACCACCAGTGTGCCTTCCCCATTCAAACTGCTAACCATGTCGGGTCAGTGTGCCTTCTCCATTCAAACTGCTAACCATGTCTGGTCAGTGTGCCTTCTCCATTCAAACTGCTAACCATGTCGAGTCAGTGTGCCTTCTCCATTCAAACTGCTAACCATGTCGGGTCAGTGTGCCTTCTCCATTCAAACTGCTAACCATGTCGAGTCAGTGTGCCTTCTCCATTCAAACTACTAACCATGTCAGGTCAGTGTGCCTTCTGCATTCAAACTGCTAACCATGTCGGGTCAGTGTGCCTTCTCGATTAAAACTGCTAACCATGTCGGGTCAGTGTGCCTTCTCCATTCAAACTGCTAACCATGTCGGGTCAGTGTGCCTTCTCCATTCAAACTGCTAACCATGTCGAGTCAGTGTGCCTTCTACATTCAAACTGCTAACCATGTCCAATCACCAGTGTGCCTTCTCCATTCAAACTGCTAACCATGTCCGATCACCAGTGTGCCTTCTCCATTCAAACTGCTAACCATGTCCGGTCAGTGTGCCTTCTCCATTCAAACTGCTAACCATGTCCGACCACCAGTGTGCCTTCTCCATTCAAACTGCTAACCATGTCGGGTCAGTGTGCCTTCTCCATTCAAACTGCTAACCATGTCTGGTCAGTGTGCCTTCTCCATTCAAACTGCTAACCATGTCGAGTCAGTGTGCCTTCTCCATTCAAACTGTTAACCATGTCGGGTCAGTGTGCCTTCTCCATTCAAACTGCTAACCATGTCAGGTCAGTGTGCCTTCTACATTCAAACAGCTAACCATGTCGGGTCAGTGTGCCTTCTCCATTCAAACTGCTAACCATGTCTGGTCAGTGTGCGTTCTCCATTCAAACTGCTAACCATGTCGAGTCAGTGTGCCTTCTCCATTCAAACTGCTAACCATTTCCGATCACTTGTGTGCCTACTCCATTCAAACAGCAAACCATGTCAGGTCAGTGTGCCTTCTCCATTCAAACAGCTAACCATGTCGGGTCAGTGTGCCTTCTCCATTAAAACTGCTAACCATGTCAGGTCAGTGTGTCTTCTCCATTCAAACTGCTAACCATGTCGAGTCAGTGTGCCTTCTACATTCAAACTGCTAACCATGTCCGATCACCAGTGTGCCTTCTCCATTCAAACTGCTAACCATGTCCGGTCAGTGTGCCTTCTACATTCAAACTGCTAACTATGTCCGACCACCAGTGTGCCTTCCCCATTCAAACTGCTAACCATGTCGGGTCAGTGTGCCTTCTCCATTCAAACTGCTAACCATGTCTGGTCAGTGTGCCTTCTCCATTCAAACTGCTAACCATGTCGAGTCAGTGTGCCTTCTCCATTCAAACTGCTAACCATGTCGGGTCAGTGTGCCTTCTCCATTCAAACTGCTAACCATGTCGAGTCAGTGTGCCTTCTCCATTCAAACTACTAACCATGTCAGGTCAGTGTGCCTTCTCCATTCAAACTGCTAACCATGTCGGGTCAGTGTGCCTTCTCGATTAAAACTGCTAACCATGTCGGGTCAGTGTGCCTTCTCCATTCAAACTGCTAACCATGTCGGGTCAGTGTGCCTTCTCCATTCAAACTGCTAACCATGTCGAGTCAGTGTGCCTTCTACATTCAAACTGCTAACCATGTCCAATCACCAGTGTGCCTTCTCCATTCAAACTGCTAACCATGTCCGATCACCAGTGTGCCTTCTCCATTCAAACTGCTAACCATGTCCGGTCAGTGTGCCTTCTCCATTCAAACTGCTAACCATGTCCAACCACCAGTGTGCCTTCTCCATTCAAACTGCTAACCATGTCGGGTCAGTGTGCCTTCTCCATTCAAACTGCTAACCATGTCTGGTCAGTGTGCCTTCTCCATTCAAACTGCTAACCATGTCGAGTCAGTGTGCCTTCTCCATTCAAACTGCTAACCATTTCCTATCACCAGTGTGCCTACTCCATTCAAACAGCTAACCATGTCAGGTCAGTGTGCCTTCTCCATTCAAACAGCTAACCATGTCGGGTCATTGGGTCTTCTCCATTCAAACTGCTAACCATGTCCGATCACCAGTGTGCCTTCTCCATTCAAACTGCTAAGCATGTCGGGTCAGTGTGCCTTCTCCATTCAAACTGCTAACCATGTCTGGTCAGTGTGCCTTCCCCATTCAAACTGCTAACCATGTCGAGTCAGTGTGCCTTCTCCATTCAAACTGCTAACCATTTCCGATCACCAGTGTGCCTACTCCATTCAAACAGCTAACCATGTCTGGTCAGTGTGCCTTCTCCATTCAAACAGCTAACCATGTCGGGTCAGTGTGCCTTCTCCATTAAAACCGCTAACCATGTCAGGTCAGTGTGTCTTCTCCATTCAAACTGCTAACCATGTCGAGTCAGTGTGCCTTCTAATTTCAAACTGCTAACCATGTCCGATCACCAGTGTGCCTTCTCCATTCAAACTGCTAACCATGTCCGGTCAGTGTGCCTTCTCCATTCAAACTGCTAACCATGTCCGACCACCAGTGTGCCTTCTCCATTCAAACAGCTAACCATGTCGGGTCAGTGTGCCTTCTCCATTCAAACTGCTAACCATGTCAGGTCAGTCTTTCTTCTCCATTCAAACTGCTAACCCTATCGGGTCAGTGTGCCTTCTCCATTCAACCTGCTAACCATGTCGGGTCAGTGTGCCTTCTCCATTCAAACTGCTAACCATGTCGAGTCAGTGTGCCTTCTCCATTCAAACTGCTAACCATGTCAGGACAGTGTGCCTTCTCAATTCAAACTGCTAACCATGTCGGGTCAGTGTGCCTACTCCATTCAAACTGCTAACCATGTCGAGTCAGTGTGCCTTCTCCATTCAAACTGCTAACCATGTCAGGTCAGTGTGCCTTCTCCATTCAAACAGCTAACCATGTCGGGTCAGTGTGCCTTCTCCATTAAAACTGCTAACCATGTCAGGTCAGTGTGTCTTCTCCATTCAAACTGCTAACCATGTCGAGTCAGTGTGCCTTCTACATTCAAACTGCTAACCATGTCCAATCACCAGTGTGCCTTCTCCATTCAAACTGCTAACCATGTCCGATCAACAGTGTGCCTTCTCCATTCAAACTGCTAACCATGTCCGGTCAGTGTGCCTTCTCCATTCAAACTGCTAACCATGTCCGACCACCAGTGTGCCTTCTCCATTCAAACTGCTAACCATGTCGGGTCAGTGTGCCTTCTCCATTCAAACTGCTAACCATGTCATGTCAGTCTTTCTTCTCCATTCAAACTGCTATCCCTGTCGGGTCAGTGTGCCTTCTCCATTCAAACTGCTAACCATGTCGGGTCAGTGTGCCTTCTCCATTCAAACTGCTAACCATGTCGAGTCAGTGTGCCTTCTCCGTTCAAACTGCTAACCATGTCGAGTCAGTGTGCCTTCTCCATTCAAACTGCTAACCATGTCGGGTCAGTGTGTCTTCTCCATTCAAACTGCTAACCATGTCCGATCACCAGTGTGCCTTCTCCATTCAAACTGCTAACCATGTCAGGACAGTGTGCCTTCTCAATTCAAACTGCTAACCATGTCGGGTCAGTGTGCCTTCTCCATTCAAACTGCTAACCATTTCCGATCACCAGTGTGCCTACTCCATTCAAACAGCTAACCATGTCGGGTCAGTGTGCCTTCTCCATTCAAACTGCTAACCATGTCAGGACAGTGTGCCTTCTCTATTCAAACTGCTAACCATGTCGGGTCAGTGTGCCTTCTCCATTCAAACTGCTAACCATGTCGAGTCAGTGTGCCTTCTCCATTCAAACTGCTAACCATGTCGAGTCAGTGTGCCTTCTCCATTCAAACTGCTAACCATGTCTGGTCAGTGTGCCTTCCCCATTCAAACTGCTAACCATGTCGAGTCAGTGTGCCTTCTCCATTCAAACTGCTAACCATTTCCGATCACCAGTGTGCCTACTCCATTCAAACAGCTAACCATGTCAGGTCAGTGTGCCTTCTCCATTCAAACAGCTAACCATGTCGGGTCAGTGTGCCTTCTCCATTAAAACTGCTAACCATGTCAGGTCAGTGTGTCTTCTCCATTCAAACTGCTAACCATGTCGAGTCAGTGTGCCTTCTAATTTCAAACTGCTAACCATGTCCGATCACCAGTGTGCCTTCTCCATTCAAACTGCTAACCATGTCCGGTCAGTGTGCCTTCTCCATTCAAACTGCTAACCATGTCCGACCACTAGTGTGCCTTCTCCATTCAAACAGCTAACCATGTCGGGTCAGAGTGCCTTCTCCATTCAAACTGCTAACCATGTCAGGTCAGTCTTTCTTCTCCATTCAAACTGCTAACCCTATCGGGTCAGTGTGCCTTCTCCATTCAACCTGCTAACCATGTCGGGTCAGTGTGCCTTCTCCATTCAAACTGCTAACCATGTCGAGTCAGTGTGCCTTCTCCATTCAAACTGCTAACCATGTCAGGACAGTGTGCCTTCTCAATTCAAACTGCTAACCATGTCGGGTCAGTGTGCCTACTCCATTCAAACTGCTAACCATGTCGAGTCAGTGTGCCTTCTCCATTCAAACTGCTAACCATGTCAGGTCAGTGTGCCTTCTCCATTCAAACAGCTAACCATGTCGGGTCAGTGTGCCTTCTCCATTAAAACTGCTAACCATGTCAGGTCAGTGTGTCTTCTCCATTCAAACTGCTAACCATGTCGAGTCAGTGTGCCTTCTACATTCAAACTGCTAACCATGTCCAATCACCAGTGTGCCTTCTCCATTCAAACTGCTAACCATGTCCGATCAACAGTGTGCCTTCTCCATTCAAACTGCTAACCATGTCCGGTCAGTGTGCCTTCTCCATTCAAACTGCTAACCATGTCCGACCACCAGTGTGCCTTCTCCATTCAAACTGCTAACCATGTCATGTCAGTCTTTCTTCTCCATTCAAACTGCTATCCCTGTCGGGTCAGTGTGCCTTCTCCATTCAAACTGCTAACCATGTAGGGTCAGTGTGCCTTCTCCATTCAAACTGCTAACCATGTCGAGTCAGTGTGCCTTCTCCGTTCAAACTGCTAACCATGTCGAGTCAGTGTGCCTTCTCCATTCAAACTGCTAACCATGTCGGGTCAGTGTGTCTTCTCCATTCAAACTGCTAACCATGTCCGATCACCAGTGTGCCTTCTCCATTCAAACTGCTAACCATGTCAGGACAGTGTGCCTTCTCAATTCAAACTGCTAACCATGTCGGGTCAGTGTGCCTTCTCCATTCAAACTGCTAACCATTTCCGATCACCAGTGTGCCTACTCCATTCAAACAGCTAACCATGTCGGGTCAGTGTGCCTTCTCCATTCAAACTGCTAACCATGTCAGGACAGTGTGCCTTCTCTATTCAAACTGCTAACCATGTCGGGTCAGTGTGCCTTCTCCATTCAAACTGCTAACCATGTCGAGTCAGTGTGCCTTCTCCATTCAAACTGCTAACCATGTCGAGTCAGTGTGCCTTCTCCATTCAAACTGCTAACCATGTCAGGTCAAGTGTGTCTTCTCCATTCAAACTGCTAACCATGCCGAGTCAGTGTGCCTTCTACATTCAAACTGCTAACCATGTCCAATCACCAGTGTGCCTTCTCCATTCAAACTGCTAACCATGTCCGGTCAGTGTGCCTTCTCCATTCAAACTGCTAACCATGTCCGACCACCAGTGTGCCTTATCCATTCAAACTGCTAACCATGTCGGGTCAGTGTGCCTTCTCCATTCAAACTGCTAACCATGTCAGGTCAGTCCTTCTTCTCCATTCAAACTGCTAACCATGTCGGGTCAGTGTGCCTTCTCCATTCAAACTGCTAACCATGTCCGAACACCAGTGTGCCTTCTCCATTCAAACTGCTAACCATGTCGGGTCAGTGTGCCTTCTCCATTCAAACTGCTAACCATGTCGGGTCAGTGTGCCTTCTCCATTCAAACTGCTAACCATGTCAGGTCAGTGTGCCTTCTCCATTCAAACAGCTAACCATGTCGGGTCAGTGTGCCTTCTCCATTCAAACTGCTAACCATGTCTGGTCAGTGTGCGTTCTCCATTCAAACTGCTAACCATGTCGAGTCAGTGTGCCTTCTCCATTCAAACTGCTAACCATTTCCGATCACTTGTGTGCCTACTCCATTCAAACAGCAAACCATGTCAGGTCAGTGTGCCTTCTCCATTCAAACAGCTAACCATGTCGGGTCAGTGTGCCTTCTCCATTAAAACTGCCAACCATGTCAGGTCAGTGTGTCTTCTCCATTCAAACTGCTAACCATGTCGAGTCAGTGTGCCTTCTACATTCAAACTGCTAACCATGTCCAATCACCAGTGTGCCTTCTCCATTCAAACTGCTAACCATGTCCGATCACCAGTGTGCCTTCTCCATTCAAACTGCTAACCATGTCCGGTCAGTCTGCCTTCTACATTCAAACTGCTAACTATGTCCGACCACCAGTGTGCCTTCTCCATTCAAACTGCTAACCATGTCGGGTCAGTGTGCCTTCTCCATTCAAACTGCTAACCATGTCTGGTCAGTGTGCCTTCTCCATTCAAACTGCTAACCATGTCGGGTCAGTGTGCCTTCTCCATTCAAACTGCTAACCATGTCGGGTCAGTGTGCCTTCTCCATTCAAACTGCTAACCATGTCGAGTCAGTGTGCCTTCTCCATTCAAACTACTAACCATGTCAGGTCAGTGTGCCTTCTCCATTCAAACAGCTAACCGTGTCGGGTCAGTGTGCCTTCTCGATTAAAACTGCTAACCATGTCGTGTCAGTGTGCCTTCTACATTCAAACTGCTAACCATGTCGAGTCAGTGTGCCTTCTACATTCAAACTGCTAACCATGTCCGACCACCAGTGTGCCTTCTCCATTCAAACTGCTAACCATGTCGGGTCAGTGTGCCTTCTCCATTCAAACTGCTAACCATGTCTGGTCAGTGTGCCTTCTCCATTCAAACTGCTAACCATGTCGAGTCAGTGTGCCTTCTCCATTCAAACTGCTAACCATTTCCGATCACCAGTGTGCCTACTCCATTCAAACAGCTAACCATGTCAGGTCAGTGTGCCTTCTCCATTCAAACAGATAACCATGTCGGGTCATTGGGTCTTCTCCATTCAAACTG
The DNA here is from genome assembly GCF_030144855.1 of Hypanus sabinus. Lineage (NCBI taxonomy): Eukaryota > Metazoa > Chordata > Chondrichthyes > Myliobatiformes > Dasyatidae > Hypanus > Hypanus sabinus. Next base: position 119,401 of record NW_026779252.1, read on the forward strand.
CTAACCATGTCCGATCACCAGTGTGCCTTCTGAATTCAAACTGCTAAGCATGTCGGGTCAGTGTGCCTTCTCCATTCAAACTGCTAACCATGTCTGGTCAGTGTGCCTTCCCCATTCAAACTGCTAACCATGTCGAGTCAGTGTGCCTTCTCCATTCAAACTGCTAACCATTTCCGATCACCAGTGTGCCTACTCGATTCAAACAGCTAACCATGTCAGGTCAGTGTGCCTTCTCCATTCAAACAGCTAACCATGTCGGGTCAGTGTGCCTTCTCCATTGAAACTGCTAACCATGTCAGGTCAGTGTGTCTTCTCCATTCAAACTGCTAACCATGTCGAGTCAGTGTGCCTTCTACATTCAAACTGCTAACCATGTCCGATCACCAGTGTGCCTTCTCCATTCAAACTGCTAACCATGTCCGGTCAGTGTGCCTTCTCCATTCAAACTGCTAACCATGTCCGACCACCAGTGTGCCTTCTCCATTCAAACAGCTAACCATGTCGGGTCAGTGTGCCTTCTCCATTCAAACTGCTAACCATGTCAGGTCAGTCTTTCTTCTCCATTCAAACTGCTAACCCTATCGGGTCAGTGTGCCTTCTCCATTCAACCTGCTAACCATGTCGGGTCAGTGTGCCTTCTCCATTCAAACTGCTAACCATGTCGAGTCAGTGTGCCTTCTCCATTCAAACTGCTAACCATGTCAGGACAGTGTGCCTTCTCAATTCAAACTGCTAACCATGTCGGGTCAGTGTGCCTACTCCATTCAAACTGCTAACCATGTCGAGTCAGTGTGCCTTCTCCGTTCAAACTGCTAACCATGTCGAGTCAGTGTGCCTTCTCCATTCAAACTGCTAACCATGTCGGGTCAGTGTGTCTTCTCCATTCAAACTGCTAACCATGTCCGATCACCAGTGTGCCTTCTCCATTCAAACTGCTAACCATGTCAGGACAGTGTGCCTTCTCAATTCAAACTGCTAACCATGTCGGGTCAGTGTGCCTTCTCCATTCAAACTGCTAACCATTTCCGATCACCAGTGTGCCTACTCCATTCAAACAGCTAACCATGTCGGGTCAGTGTGCCTTCTCCATTCAAACTGCTAACCATGTCAGGACAGTGTGCCTTCTCTATTCAAACTGCTAACCATGTCGGGTCAGTGTGCCTTCTCCATTCAAACTGCTAACCATGTCGAGTCAGTGTGCCTTCTCCATTCAAACTGCTAACCATGTCGAGTCAGTGTGCCTTCTCCATTCAAACTGCTAACCATGTCAGGTCAAGTGTGTCTTCTCCATTCAAACTGCTAACCATGCCGAGTCAGTGTGCCTTCTACATTCAAACTGCTAACCATGTCCAATCACCAGTGTGCCTTCTCCATTCAAACTGCTAACCATGTCCGGTCAGTGTGCCTTCTCCATTCAAACTGCTAACCATGTCCGACCACCAGTGTGCCTTATCCATTCAAACTGCTAACCATGTCGGGTCAGTGTGCCTTCTCCATTCAAACTGCTAACCATGTCCGAACACCAGTGTGCCTTCTCCATTCAAACTGCTAACCATGTCGGGTCAGTGTGCCTTCTCCATTCAAACTGCTAACCATGTCGGGTCAGTGTGCCTTCTCCATTCAAACTGCTAACCATGTCAGGTCAGTGTGCCTTCTCCATTCAAACAGCTAACCATGTCGGGTCAGTGTGCCTTCTCCATTCAAACTGCTAACCATGTCTGGTCAGTGTGCGTTCTCCATTCAAACTGCTAACCATGTCGAGTCAGAGTGCCTTCTCCATTCAAACTGCTAACCATTTCCGATCACTTGTGTGCCTACTCCATTCAAACAGCAAACCATGTCAGGTCAGTGTGCCTTCTCCATTCAAACAGCTAACCATGTCGGGTCAGTGTGCCTTCTCCATTAAAACTGCCAACCATGTCAGGTCAGTGTGTCTTCTCCATTCAAACTGCTAACCATGTCGAGTCAGTGTGCCTTCTACATTCAAACTGCTAACCATGTCCAATCACCAGTGTGCCTTCTCCATTCAAACTGCTAACCATGTCCGATCACCAGTGTGCCTTCTCCATTCAAACTGCTAACCATGTCCGGTCAGTCTGCCTTCTACATTCAAACTGCTAACTATGTCCGACCACCAGTGTGCCTTCTCCATTCAAACTGCTAACCATGTCGGGTCAGTGTGCCTTCTCCATTCAAACTGCTAACCATGTCTGGTCAGTGTGCCTTCTCCATTCAAACTGCTAACCATGTCGGGTCAGTGTGCCTTCTCCATTCAAACTGCTAACCATGTCGGGTCAGTGTGCCTTCTCCATTCAAACTGCTAACCATGTCGAGTCAGTGTGCCTTCTCCATTCAAACTACTAACCATGTCAGGTCAGTGTGCCTTCTCCATTCAAACAGCTAACCATGTCGGGTCAGTGTGCCTTCTCGATTAAAACTGCTAACCATGTCGTGTCAGTGTGCCTTCTACATTCAAACTGCTAACCATGTCGAGTCAGTGTGCCTTCTACATTCAAACTGCTAACCATGTCCGACCACCAGTGTGCCTTCTCCATTCAAACTGCTAACCATGTCGGGTCAGTGTGCCTTCTCCATTCAAACTGCTAACCATGTCTGGTCAGTGTGCCTTCTCCATTCAAACTGCTAACCATGTCGAGTCAGTGTGCCTTCTCCATTCAAACTGCTAACCATTTCCGATCACCAGTGTGCCTACTCCATTCAAACAGCTAACCATGTCAGGTCAGTGTGCCTTCTCCATTCAAACAGCTAACCATGTCGGGTCATTGGGTCTTCTCCATTCAAACTGCTAACCATGTCCGATCACCAGTGTGCCTTCTCCATTCAAACTGCTAAGCATGTCGGGTCAGTGTGCCTTCTCCATTCAAACTGCTAACCATGTCTGGTCAGTGTGCCTTCCCCATTCAAACTGCTAACCATGTCGAGTCAGTGTGCCTTCTCCATTCAAACTGCTAACCATTTCCGATCACCAGTGTGCCTACTCGATTCAAACAGCTAACCATGTCAGGTCAGTGTGCCTTCTCCATTCAAACAGCTAACCATGTCGGGTCAGTGTGCCTTCTCCATTAAAACTGCTAACCATGTCAGGTCAGTGTGTCTTCTCCATTCAAACTGCTAACCATGTCGAGTCAGTGTGCCTTCTACATTCAAACTGCTAACCATGTCCGATCACCAGTGTGCCTTCTCCATTCAAACTGCTAACCATGTCCGGTCAGTGTGCCTTCTCCATTCAAACTGCTAACCATGTCCGACCACCAGTGTGCCTTCTCCATTCAAACAGCTAACCATGTCGGGTCAGTGTGCCTTCTCCATTCAAACTGCTAACCATGTCAGGTCAGTCTTTCTTCTCCATTCAAACTGCTAACCCTATCGGGTCAGTGTGCCTTCTCCATTCAACCTGCTAACCATGTCGGGTCAGTGTGCCTTCTCCATTCAAACTGCTAACCATGTCGAGTCAGTGTGCCTTCTCCATTCAAACTGCTAACCATGTCAGGACAGTGTGCCTTCTCAATTCAAACTGCTAACCATGTCGGGTCAGTGTGCCTACTCCATTCAAACTGCTAACCATGTCGAGTCAGTGTGCCTTCTCCATTCAAACTGCTAACCATGTCAGGTCAGTGTGCCTTCTCCATTCAAACAGCTAACCATGTCGGGTCAGTGTGCCTTCTCCATTAAAACTGCTAACCATGTCAGGTCAGTGTGTCTTCTCCATTCAAACTGCTAACCATGTCGAGTCAGTGTGCCTTCTACATTCAAACTGCTAACCATGTCCAATCACCAGTGTGCCTTCTCCATTCAAACTGCTAACCATGTCCGATCAACAGTGTGCCTTCTCCATTCAAACTGCTAACCATGTCCGGTCAGTGTGCCTTCTCCATTCAAACTGCTAACCATGTCCGATCACCAGTGTGCCTTCTCCATTCAAACTGCTAACCATGTCGGGTCAGTGTGCCTTCTCCATTCAAAGTGCTAACCATGTCATGTCAGTCTTTCTTCTCCATTCAAACTGCTATCCCTGTCGGGTCAGTGTGCCTTCTCCATTCAAACTGCTAACCATGTCGGGTCAGTGTGCCTTCTCCATTCAAACTGCTAACCATGTCGAGTCAGTGTGCCTTCTCCGTTCAAACTGCTAACCATGTCGAGTCAGTGTGCCTTCTCCATTCAAACTGCTAACCATGTCGGGTCAGTGTGTCTTCTCCATTCAAACTGCTAACCATGTCCGATCACCAGTGTGCCTTCTCCATTCAAACTGCTAACCATGTCAGGACAGTGTGCCTTCTCAATTCAAACTGCTAACCATGTCGGGTCAGTGAGCCTTCTCCATTCAAACTGCTAACCATTTCCGATCACCAGTGTGCCTATTCCATTCAAACAGCTAACCATGTCGGGTCAGTGTGCCTTCTCCATTCAAACTGCTAACCATGTCAGGACAGTGTGCCTTCTCTATTCAAACTGCTAACCATGTCGGGTCAGTGTGCCTTCTCCATTCAAACTGCTAACCATGTCGAGTCAGTGTGCCTTCTCCATTCAAACTGCTAACCATGTCGAGTCAGTGTGCCTTCTCCATTCAAACTGCTAACCATGTCGAGTCAGTGTGCCTTCTCCATTAAAACTGCTAACCATGTCAGGTCAAGTGTGTCTTCTCCATTCAAACTGCTAACCATGCCGAGTCAGTGTGCCTTCTACATTCAAACTGCTAACCATGTCCAATCACCAGTGTGCCTTCTCCATTCAAACTGCTAACCATGTCCGGTCAGTGTGCCTTCTCCATTCAAACTGCTAACCATGTCGAGTCAGTGTGCCTTCTCCATTCAAACTGCTAACCATGTCAGGTCAGTGTGCCTTCTCCATTCAAACAGCTAACCATGTCGGGTCAGTGTGCCTTCTCCATTAAAACTGCTAACCATGTCAGGTCAGTGTGTCTTCTCCATTCAAACTGCTAACCATGTCGAGTCAGTGTGCCTTCTACATTCAAACTGCTAACCATGTCCAATCACCAGTGTGCCTTCTCCATTCAAACTGCTAACCATGTCAGGACAGTGTGCCTTCTCAATTCAAACTGCTAACCATGTCGGGTCAGTGTGCCTACTCCATTCAAACTGCTAACCATGTCGAGTCAGTGTGCCTTCTCCATTCAAACTGCTAACCATGTCAGGTCAGTGTGCCTTCTCCATTCAAACAGCTAACCATGTCGGGTCAGTGTGCCTTCTCCATTAAAACTGCTAACCATGTCAGGTCAGTGTGTCTTCTCCATTCAAACTGCTAACCATGTCGAGTCAGTGTGCCTTCTACATTCAAACTGCTAACCATGTCCAATCACCAGTGTGCCTTCTCCATTCAAACTGCTAACCATGTCCGATCAACAGTGTGCCTTCTCCATTCAAACTGCTAACCATGTCCGGTCAGTGTGCCTTCTCCATTCAAACTGCTAACCATGTCCGACCACCAGTGTGCCTTCTCCATTCAAACTGCTAACCATGTCGGGTCAGTGTGCCTTCTCCATTCAAACTGCTAACCATGTCATGTCAGTCTTTCTTCTCCATTCAAACTGCTATCCCTGTCGGGTCAGTGTGCCTTCTCCATTCAAACTGCTAACCATGTCGGGTCAGTGTGCCTTCTCCATTCAAACTGCTAACCATGTCGAGTCAGTGTGCCTTCTCCGTTCAAACTGCTAACCATGTCGAGTCAGTGTGCCTTCTCCATTCAAACTGCTAACCATGTCGGGTCAGTGTGTCTTCTCCATTCAAACTGCTAACCATGTCCGATCACCAGTGTGCCTTCTCCATTCAAACTGCTAACCATGTCAGGACAGTGTGCCTTCTCAATTCAAACTGCTAACCATGTCGGGTCAGTGTGCCTTCTCCATTCAAACTGCTAACCATTTCCGATCACCAGTGTGCCTACTCCATTCAAACAGCTAACCATGTCGGGTCAGTGTGCCTTCTCCATTCAAACTGCTAACCATGTCAGGACAGTGTGCCTTCTCTATTCAAACTGCTAACCATGTCGGGTCAGTGTGCCTTCTCCATTCAAACTGCTAACCATGTCGAGTCAGTGTGCCTTCTCCATTCAAACTGCTAACCATGTCGAGTCAGTGTGCCTTCTCCATTCAAACTGCTAACCATGTCTGGTCAGTGTGCCTTCCCCATTCAAACTGCTAACCATGTCGAGTCAGTGTGCCTTCTCCATTCAAACTGCTAACCATTTCCGATCACCAGTGTGCCTACTCCATTCAAACAGCTAACCATGTCAGGTCAGTGTGCCTTCTCCATTCAAACAGCTAACCATGTCGGGTCAGTGTGCCTTCTCCATTAAAACTGCTAACCATGTCAGGTCAGTGTGTCTTCTCCATTCAAACTGCTAACCATGTCGAGTCAGTGTGCCTTCTAATTTCAAACTGCTAACCATGTCCGATCACCAGTGTGCCTTCTCCATTCAAACTGCTAACCATGTCCGGTCAGTGTGCCTTCTCCATTCAAACTGCTAACCATGTCCGACCACCAGTGTGCCTTCTCCATTCAAACAGCTAACCATGTCGGGTCAGAGTGCCTTCTCCATTCAAACTGCTAACCATGTCAGGTCAGTCTTTCTTCTCCATTCAAACTGCTAACCCTATCGGGTCAGTGTGCCTTCTCCATTCAACCTGCTAACCATGTCGGGTCAGTGTGCCTTCTCCATTCAAACTGCTAACCATGTCGAGTCAGTGTGCCTTCTCCATTCAAACTGCTAACCATGTCAGGACAGTGTGCCTTCTCAATTCAAACTGCTAACCATGTCGGGTCAGTGTGCCTACTCCATTCAAACTGCTAACCATGTCGAGTCAGTGTGCCTTCTCCATTCAAACTGCTAACCATGTCAGGTCAGTGTGCCTTCTCCATTCAAACAGCTAACCATGTCGGGTCAGTGTGCCTTCTCCATTAAAACTGCTAACCATGTCAGGTCAGTGTGTCTTCTCCATTCAAACTGCTAACCATGTCGAGTCAGTGTGCCTTCTACATTCAAACTGCTAACCATGTCCAATCACCAGTGTGCCTTCTCCATTCAAACTGCTAACCATGTCCGATCAACAGTGTGCCTTCTCCATTCAAACTGCTAACCATGTCCGGTCAGTGTGCCTTCTCCATTCAAACTGCTAACCATGTCCGACCACCAGTGTGCCTTCTCCATTCAAACTGCTAACCATGTCATGTCAGTCTTTCTTCTCCATTCAAACTGCTATCCCTGTCGGGTCAGTGTGCCTTCTCCATTCAAACTGCTAACCATGTCGGGTCAGTGTGCCTTCTCCATTCAAACTGCTAACCATGTCGAGTCAGTGTGCCTTCTCCGTTCAAACTGCTAACCATGTCGAGTCAGTGTGCCTTCTCCATTCAAACTGCTAACCATGTCGGGTCAGTGTGTCTTCTCCATTCAAACTGCTAACCATGTCCGATCACCAGTGTGCCTTCTCCATTCAAACTGCTAACCATGTCAGGACAGTGTGCCTTCTCAATTCAAACTGCTAACCATGTCGGGTCAGTGTGCCTTCTCCATTCAAACTGCTAACCATTTCCGATCACCAGTGTGCCTACTCCATTCAAACAGCTAACCATGTCGGGTCAGTGTGCCTTCTCCATTCAAACTGCTAACCATGTCAGGACAGTGTGCCTTCTCTATTCAAACTGCTAACCATGTCGGGTCAGTGTGCCTTCTCCATTCAAACTGCTAACCATGTCGAGTCAGTGTGCCTTCTCCATTCAAACTGCTAACCATGTCGAGTCAGTGTGCCTTCTCCATTCAAACTGCTAACCATGTCAGGTCAAGTGTGTCTTCTCCATTCAAACTGCTAACCATGCCGAGTCAGTGTGCCTTCTACATTCAAACTGCTAACCATGTCCAATCACCAGTGTGCCTTCTCCATTCAAACTGCTAACCATGTCCGGTCAGTGTGCCTTCTCCATTCAAACTGCTAACCATGTCCGACCACCAGTGTGCCTTATCCATTCAAACTGCTAACCATGTCGGGTCAGTGTGCCTTCTCCATTCAAACTGCTAACCATGTCAGGTCAGTCCTTCTTCTCCATTCAAACTGCTAACCATGTCGGGTCAGTGTGCCTTCTCCATTCAAACTGCTAACCATGTCCGAACACCAGTGTGCCTTCTCCATTCAAACTGCTAACCATGTCGGGTCAGTGTGCCTTCTCCATTCAAACTGCTAACCATGTCGGGTCAGTGTGCCTTCTCCATTCAAAACTGCTAACCATGTCAGGTCAGTGTGCCTTCTCCATTCAAACAGCTAACCATGTCGGGTCAGTGTGCCTTCTCCATTCAAACTGCTAACCATGTCTGGTCAGTGTGCGTTCTCCATTCAAACTGCTAACCATGTCGAGTCAGTGTGCCTTCTCCATTCAAACTGCTAACCATTTCCGATCACTTGTGTGCCTACTCCATTCAAACAGCAAACCATGTCAGGTCAGTGTGCCTTCTCCATTCAAACAGCTAACCATGTCGGGTCAGTGTGCCTTCTCCATTAAAACTGCCAACCATGTCAGGTCAGTGTGTCTTCTCCATTCAAACTGCTAACCATGTCGAGTCAGTGTGCCTTCTACATTCAAACTGCTAACCATGTCCAATCACCAGTGTGCCTTCTCCATTCAAACTGCTAACCATGTCCGATCACCAGTGTGCCTTCTCCATTCAAACTGCTAACCATGTCCGGTCAGTCTGCCTTCTACATTCAAACTGCTAACTATGTCCGACCACCAGTGTGCCTTCTCCATTCAAACTGCTAACCATGTTGGGTCAGTGTGCCTTCTCCATTCAAACTGCTAACCATGTCTGGTCAGTGTGCCTTCTCCATTCAAACTGCTAACCATGTCGGGTCAGTGTGCCTTCTCCATTCAAACTGCTAACCATGTCGGGTCAGTGTGCCTTCTCCATTCAAACTGCTAACCATGTCGAGTCAGTGTGCCTTCTCCATTCAAACTACTAACCATGTCAGGTCAGTGTGCCTTCTCCATTCAAACAGCTAACCATGTCGGGTCAGTGTGCCTTCTCGATTAAAACTGCTAACCATGTCGTGTCAGTGTGCCTTCTACATTCAAACTGCTAACCATGTCGAGTCAGTGTGCCTTCTACATTCAAACTGCTAACCATGTCCGACCACCAGTGTGCCTTCTCCATTCAAACTGCTAACCATGTCGGGTCAGTGTGCCTTCTCCATTCAAACTGCTAACCATGTCTGGTCAGTGTGCCTTCTCCATTCAAACTGCTAACCATGTCGAGTCAGTGTGCCTTCTCCATTCAAACTGCTAACCATTTCCGATCACCAGTGTGCCTACTCCATTCAAACAGCTAACCATGTCAGGTCAGTGTGCCTTCTCCATTCAAACAGATAACCATGTCGGGTCATTGGGTCTTCTCCATTCAAACTGCTAACCATGTCCGATCACCAGTGTGCCTTCTCCATTCAAACTGCTAAGCATGTCGGGGTCAGTGTGCCTTCTCCATTCAAACTGCTAACCATGTCTGGTCAGTGTGCCTTCCCCATTCAACTGCTAACCATGTCGAGTCAGTGTGCCTTCTCCATTCAAACTGCTAACCATTTCCGATCACCAGTGTGCCTACTCGATTCAAACAGCTAACCATGTCAGGTCAGTGTGCCTTCTCCATTCAAACAGCTAACCATGTCGGGTCAGTGTGCCCTTCTCCATTGAAACTGCTAACCATGTCAGGTCAGTGTGTCTTCTCCATTCAAACTGCTAACCATGTCGAGTCAGTGTGCCTTCTACATTCAAACTGCTAACCATGTCCGATCACCAGTGTGCCTTCTCCATTCAAACTGCTAACCATGTCCGGTCAGTGTGCCTTCTCCATTCAAACTGCTAACCATGTCCGACCACCAGTGTGCCTTCTCCATTCAAACAGCTAACCATGTCGGGTCAGTGTGCCTTCTCCATTCAAACTGCTAACCATGTCAGGTCAGTCTTTCTTCTCCATTCAAACTGCTAACCCTATCGGGTCAGTGTGCCTTCTCCATTTAACCTGCTAACCATGTCGGGTCAGTGTGCCTTCTCCATTCAAACTGCTAACCATGTCGAGTCAGTGTGCCTTCTCCATTCAAACTACTAACCATGTCAGGACAGTGTGCCTTCTCAATTCAAACTGCTAACCATGTCGGGTCAGTGTGCCTACTCCATTCAAACTGCTAACCATGTCGAGTCAGTGTGCCTTCTCCGTTCAAACTGCTAACCATGTCGAGTCAGTGTGCCTTCTCCATTCAAACTGCTAACCATGTCGGGTCAGTGTGTCTTCTCCATTCAAACTGCTAACCATGTCCGATCACCAGTGTGCGTTCTCCATTCAAACTGCTAACCATGTCAGGACAGTGTGCCTCTCAATTCAAACTGCTAACCATGTCGGGTCAGTGTGCCTTCTCCATTCAAACTGCTAACCATTTCCGATCACCAGTGTGCCTACTCCATTCAAACAGCTAACCATGTCGGGTCAGTGTGCCTTCTCCATTCAAACTGCTAACCATGTCAGGACAGTGTGCCTTCTCTATTCAAACTGCTAACCATGTCGGGTCAGTGTGCTTTCTCCATTCAAACTGCTAACCATGTCGAGTCAGTGTGCCTTCTCCATTCAAACTGCTAACCATGTCGAGTCAGTGTGCCTTCTCCATTCAAACTTCTAACCATGTCAGGTCAAGTGTGTCTTCTCCATTCAAACTGCTAACCATGCCGAGTCAGTGTGCCTTCTACATTCAAACTGCTAACCATGTCCAATCACCAGTGTGCCTTCTCCATTCAAACTGCTAACCATGTCCGGTCAGTGTGCCTTCTCCATTCAAACTGCTAACCATGTCCGACCACCAGTGTGCCTTATCCATTCAAACTGCTAACCATGTCGGGTCAGTGTGCCTTCTCCATTCAAACTGCTAACCATGTCAGGTCAGTCCTTCTTCTCCATTCAAACTGCTAACCATGTCGGGTCAGTGTGCCTTCTCCATTCAAACTGCTAACCATGTCCGAACACCAGTGTGCCTTCTCCATTC
>NW_026779253.1:0-129978 GCF_030144855.1 Hypanus sabinus
TTCGCACTGTGTGTAACCCCGGGACAGTGTGACGGGGCGGTGTCGAGGGAGATTCACTCTCTATCTGACATCGAGAGTGTGTGATGGGAGGGAGCTGAGGGATATTCACTCTGTATCGAACATCGGGAGTGTGTGATGTGACGGGGTAAAGGGAGCTTGACTCTGTGTGTGACCCGGGAGAGTGTGATGAAACAATATGGAGGGAGTTGCACTCTGTGTATGATCCCGGCGGTGTGTGACGGAGGGTGCGTTACTCAGCGCATGTTTCCAGGAGTGTGTGATGGGATTGTATGCAGGGATTCTCGCTCTGTCTGTGACTCCTGGCCAAGGAACGGTGGATTTCGGGATTAAACAGACTAACACAACAATCAGAAATACGTTGAAAGAAAATGATGCTTCAGAAGTTCTGCTCTGACGGCTGAATCTGAACACCCTTTCTGTGGCCTCCGCTCTCCTCCCCTTCCTTCCTGTTTTCACAGCAGACCATTCCTTCTCGATGATTCTTTTTTTAACAATATATTTTGTTGAAGGAACGTCGTCACAATATATAATACATAATGGAATACATTTTCCTCGATTTTGCTTTTGTACCTTACTGCTAAACAAACCTCCCCTCACCCGCCCCTCCCCCCGAACATAAAATGAAAGCTAATGTATTTACAATACAACACTTCACATATACAAGTATGTACATTTTACAGCCTGACCCCCACACTACTTCAAGACGAAGTCCCACACACAGCTACAACAGCTCAGATGATCCAGAATACACTCATATTACAATTAGTCAACCACCCTGTGCGGTAAATCATATGCATGTTAAAACGGAAGCAACTTCCCAAGTACAATCAAATGCCGTCAACTATTAGGTAATTCCTTAAGACTCCCAAAATAGGACAAGAACGGTCCCCATTTCGAACAGAACTTTCTCAGAGACGCCCTCAGAGGAAATTTAATCTTGTCTAATTTCAGAAAATAAAACATTACGTCCTCTAACCAATCAGCAGCAGATGGGGGAGTGGCAGATTTGCAGACCAGCAAGATTCTCCTACGCGCCAACAACGATGTAAGTAAAATGATATCCGACTGGTTTGCATTTAAACCCAAAACATCATCGGCCACACCAAATACAGCTATAAGTGGGCAAGGTCACAGTGTCACACCCGAAACCTCACTGATAATTTTGAAAACAAGGCCGAAGGCAAGACCAAAATGAATGCACTTAATCAAACGGGCAGAAGGAACATCTGTCACAGCCAACGTCTGTTCCAGTATATATGTCAGCACACCCGGCTTTACTTAAATGTACTGTGTAAAACTTTGAATTGTATGAGCCCGAGTCTAGCACAAGATGACGAATGAACCTTATTCAGTGCTTTTGCCCAATATTCCTCTGCCAGATCCACACCAAGGTCATCCTCCCAGCTAGTCGTAGTTTAGTTTAGATCTTGAACTCCCAAATACATCAGCTGGGAGTATAGTACAGAGATCAGCCCTTTATTATTAAAGCTAACAAAAAGCTTGTCCCACAACATAGCAGGTGGTAGATTAGGAAAAGAGGGAAATTTTTCCTTGACAAAGTGGAGAATCTGAAGCTATTGAAAAAAATGATTATGTGGAAGGTCACATTTACTGCACAGGTTATCAAAACTATTAGATATATTATCAGTTCACAAATCCTTAATGCGCATAAGAATGTTCAAACCCCATTGTCTAAAATCTAAATCGAGTGTGGAGGGAAGAAGTAGATGGTTTCTATGAATGGGACCCAAAACTGAACTGACGTGAACGTATAATGGCAAGGAAATTGATTAATAATTTTGAGGGTGGAATGCAAGACAGGGTTAGATGTGAATTGAGAGGATTTCAATGGGAATGTTCCAGGACCTTCGAACACTTTGAAATAATTTAGTTGACTTAAGTGCAATAGAAAGAGGCTCAACTGCAAATGCAACAAGATTCCAAGACGTCCTGGTCTATATATGTGCCAATTAAATCGGTATGTATGGGCAGGTGGTTCTGCACAATGAGGTCAGGATTTAGCAATAAAATTAAAGGACAGGACCACCACCCGTCCCCGTGTGCCAAGACCTAGGAAGACCATACAGTTTACCATGTGGCTCAAGCTACGGTGCAGTTGGGAGTGCTTCAAAATCCATTGTCTTTCTTCCAAGGAACGTGGGATGTCTACAGGAGAGAGGGAAGACGGTTTACCCATAAACTGGAGTGGAACTGATATCCTAGCGGGAAGGTTTGCCAGTACCGGGCTTGAGAATTTTTAGGAGAGTTGTGGAACTCGATTTGCAGGGAGATGGGATTCTGAGTTCGAGAGCCGATAGCGGAATCGATATGGAGACATGTTGTTAAGTCTTAAGAAAAAGGCAGGAATCAATACTTTGCATATAAATCGGATGATGCCCAGAGCTCCGTATATTTTCATGCAGGAAAGTTCTAAGAAGCGCAGTTGAGCTCAGGGAATGAATCAATACAGTGACTATGATATTGCAGCCATTATTTGGAATAGAGTGCAGGAGGTGCAAGCAGAGCAGCACGACTTTCGGGTTTCCCTGTGTTTAGACGTGAGAGAATGGAAGAATTTCTACTAGCTGAAGAGAAAGAATATAGTTAAGAACAATGTTGGCCCCTTGAAGAATGAATTGGGAGAAATTGTTATGGGAAACAGGGAAATGACAACAGAATTTAATGCGTACTTTAGATCTGTCTTCACCAGGGAGGACACAAGCAATCTCCCAGATATATGGACGCGCCAGGGTCATAAGATAACACAGGAATTGAAACAGATTGACATTAGGAAAGAAACTGTGATGAGTAGACTGGTAGGACTGAAGGCTAATAAATCCCCGGTTCCAGATGGTCTGCATCCGAGGGTTCTAAAAGAGGTTGCTCGGGAAATTGCGGATGCATTGGTAATCATTTTTCAATGTTCCTTAGATTCAGGATCAGTTCCTGAGATTGGAGAGTGGCTAATGTTATCCCACTTTTCAAGAAGGGAGGGAAGGAGAAAACGGGGAGCTATCGTCCTGTTAACCTAACGTCAGTCGTGGGGAAGATGCATGAGTCCATTATTAAGGACGAAATAGTGGGATATCTTGTTGGCAGTAATAGGATTAGGCCGAGCCAGCATGGATTTACCAAGGGCAAATCATGCTTGACTAATCTATTGGAGTTTTTTGAGGGTGTAACAAGGATATTAGACGAGGGTAATCCAGTGGATGTTGTGTACCTAGATTTTCAGAAGGCATTCGATAAGGTGCCACATAGGAGATTGGTGAGTAAATTCAGAGCTCATGGCATTGGAGGCAGGGTTACAACATGCATAGAAAACTGGTTGGCAGATAGAAAGCAAAGGGTAGCAGTGAATGGGTGTTTCTCGGACTGGCTGGAGGTGACTAGTGGGGTACCACAGGGCTCTGTATTGGGACCACAGCTCTTTACGATTTATGTCAACGATTTAGATGAGGGCATTGTAAACTATATCAGCAAGTTTGCTGACGATCCTAAACTGGGTGGCAGTGTGACATGCGAAGAGGACGTTAGGAGAATACAGGGAGACTTGGATAGGCTGGGTGAGTGGGCAGATAATTGGCAGATGTCATTCAATGTGAATAAATGTGAATTTATCCACTTTGGAAGCAGGAACAAGAGGGCAGAGTATTGTCTGAATGGTGTAGAGTTAGGTAAGGGAGAAATGCAAAGAGACCTAGGAGTCCTAGTTCATCAGTCAATGAAGGTGAATGAGCAAGTTCAACAGACAGTGAAGAGGGCAAATGGAATGTTGGCCTTTGTTACAAGGGGAATTGAATACAAGAGCAAGGATGTCCTTTTGTATTTGTACAGGGCCCTGGTGAGTCCACACCTGGAATATTGTGTACAGTTTTGGTCTCCAGGTTTAAGGAAGGACATACTGGCAATTGAGGAAGTGCAGCGTAGATTCACTAGGTTGATTCCTGGGGTGGCAGGCCTGTCTTACGCAGAGAGATTGGAGAGATTGGGCTTGAACACACTGGAATTGAGGAGATTGAGAGGGGATCTGATTGAAAAGTTTAAGATAATTAAAGGATTTGATAGGATTGAGGCAGGAAATATGTTCCAGATGTTGGGAGAGTCCAGTACCAGAGGGCATGGATTGAGAATAAGAGGTCAGTTATTTAAAACAGAGTTGAGGAAGAGCTTCTTCTCCCAGAGAGTTGTGCAGGTGTGGAATGCACTGCCTCGAAAGACGGTAGAGGCCAATTCTCTGGATGCTTTCAAGAAGGAGTTAGATAGATATCTGATGGATAGGGGAATCAAGGGATATAGGGACAAGGCAGGGACTGGGTATTGATAGTGAATGATCAGCCATGATCTCAGAATGGCGGTGCAGACTCGAGGGGCCGTATGGTCTACTTCTGCACCTATTGTCTATTGTCTATTGCCTATAATTACAGGAGGAGGGGTGACATTACAGGGCTGGGCAAATGTCACCGCAGAGCACAGTCAGAGCAGACAAGACAACTTGTCTAAGTGAATGTTTGCAGGTGGAGACACATAAAACCTAGAGCACAATACAGGCCTTTCCACCTAACATGCCCCTACCTTAGAAATAACTAGGCCTACCCGGAACACTCCATTTTCCTAAGCTCCTGGTCCTAAAAAGGACTTCTTAATATAGCGTATTGTATCCGACTCCACCAACGGTGCTGGCAGCCCATTCCACGCACTCACCACTCTCTGAGAACAGAAAAAAATGTCTTGCCGCTGACATCTTCTCTGATACCTGGTCCCCAGCACCTATAACCCGCGACCACTTGTGGCAACAGTTTCAGCCTTGGGAAAGAGCCTCTGTCTATCCACGCGATCAATGCCTCTCATCATCTTATACTCCTGTCATCCTCCGTCCCTCCGAGGAGAAAACGTCGTGTTCATTAAAACTATTATCATAAAAAAATCATTAAAAATCATTAAAAAAAATTAAAGTCATTAAAAAAATCAAGAGCAGTAAGACTCCCAGAATAGATCCCTGACGCACCGCACGGGTCACTGTCCTCCCGGCAGAATATGACCAGTACACACCCTCTCTTTGCCTTTTATGGACAAGCCAGTATTGGCTCCACAAGGCAATGTCGCCTTGTGTCCCATACGTCTTTAATTCCTGAATAGGCCACCCACGGGGTAAGTTATCAAATGGTTTGCTGAAATCCGTATACACTACAGCTACGTCAAACAGAGAGCTAGAGTGCGAAAGGGTCGATGTCTGACCCAGGAATTACGTGACGGGACGGTATGGAGGGATCTTCACACTACGTCTAACCCAGGGAGAGTGTGATGGGATGGTGTGGAGAGAGATTCACTCTGTGTCTGACCCAGGGATTCTGTGATAAAACGGTATGGAGTGATGTTCACACGACGCCTAACCCCGGGAGTGTGCGATGGATGGGATGGTGTCCAGGGAGATTCACTCTGTGACTGTCCCAGATCGTGTTTGATCGTACTCTCCATGGGTTATTGTTCTGTATCTCCCTCTCTCTCTCTCTCTCTCTCTCTCTCTCTCTCTCTCTCTCTCTCTCTCTCTCTCTCTCTCTCTCTCTCTCTCTCTCTCTCTCTCCCTCCCTCCCTCCCTCTCTCTTCCTGCTTCACTCTACGCCCACACACACACTCTGTCCACACTCAAATCTCTGTGTCACGATCTCACTCTCCCTCTCTCTGTTTCTGTGCTCCCTTCTCTTTTGCTGTGCCGCCTCTATTTCACACTCTCTGTCTACCCCCTCTCACATGCTGTACGTTCCCTACGCCCATCTCCGTATCCGAGATACATTCCATTTGCTAAACGCTCCCCATCTACGTTGACCCCGCTCCCTCCTTCCTCCCTCTGTGTGACAGGCAATTGTGGTCAGTATAAGGGAGAGATGGCGTCTAGTATTACACCTCCCCCTTCCACTGGATATCTATCACCAGGATCTAAGCTTCTCAACAGCTCTGTCTGCACAGGCTGTTGATGTGGTTCCACACCACTTCTTCAGTATCTACAATCTTAGCAACTTTTCTATCGCCACTTTTCTCCGCCCCGTCCTTGCTGCTCCTGCAGCACATTTTCCGGTCACGTACACACATACCACCTCCGAGAGAAGCATACAATTCGACACTCGAAAGCCAAAAGGCTGGGTATTGGTGAGAGGGGAGAACGGAGTAAGGAGAGCGTTGTGCAGTTTTACTGACTCAAATCGAGTGTTCTGAGATGGTGCCGGAGCAACTTTGCATCAGTGACCCCATGTCTGCTTGGACACCACTCCCTGGAGGGTCTACTATATCACCACCCACATATTCCTATTCCGGCCTCAAGCCCCCACACCGCCGCCAACACACATACACAAACATACTCTTCGGATACTGGTTTACTCAAAAAGTTCTTAAATCCTGGTGTGTGTGTGTGTGTGTGTGTGTGTGTGTGTGTGTGTGTGTGTGTGTGTGTGTGTGTGTGTGTGTGTGTGTGTGTGTGTGTGGTGGGAGTTGCGGACAGCAGTTTTGTGGCTCTGTTTAATGTCCTGTAGTTCAGAAGGGAATGTGAGGGAAAGCAGAGTTGAGCTTTCGTGACAGAGGATTTGTTAAAATGAGTAACAGACGGAGACTCTGTGGAGAGAACGAGAGTACTGAATGGTGTGTTGCTGGGACCCAAGTTCTGTGTTGCGTAGTCTTCATGAAAACATACAATACCTACAGCACAATACAGGCTCTTCGGCCCAAAATGTTTTGCCAAACATGTCCCTACTTTAGAAATTACTGAGCTTAACTATAGTCCTCTATTTTACTGAGCACCATGCACCTATCCAAAAATCTCTTAAAAGAACCTATTGTATCCGCCTCCACCACCGTTGTCGGCAGCCCATCACACTAACTCATCACTGACTCAGTAAAGAGCTTACTGCTGACATCTCCTCTGTACCTACTAACAAGCACATTAAAACTGTGCCTACTCCTGATAGACATTTCAGCCCTGCGAAAAAGCCTCTGACTTTCCACACGATCAATGCCTCTCATCATCTTCTACACCTCTATCAGGTCAACTGTCATCCTCCGTCCCTCCGAGGAGAAAAGGCCGTGTTCATTCAACCTACTATCACATGCACCATTGTCCAGAAAACATCCTTGTAAATATTCTCTGCGCCCTTTCTAAGGCTTCCTCATCTTTTCCGTAGTGAGGAGACAGAACTGAGCACAGTTCTGCAAGTTCGGTCTGGTGAGAGTCCTATATCTCTGCAACATTACCTTTCGGCTCCTAAATTCAATTCCATGATTGATGAAGGCAAATACACCTCACTCCTTCTTAACCAAAGTGTCAACCTACGCAGCTGCTTTGAGCGTCCAGTGGAGTCGGACACAAAGATCTTTCTGATCTTCCACAGTGCCAAGATTCTTAACGTCAATTATATATTCTGACATATTATTGACCTACCAAACAGATCCACTTCACACGTATCTGGGTTGAACTCCATCTGCTATTTCTCAGACTAATTTTGCATCCAACCAATGTCCTGCTGCAACCTCTGACAGCCCTCTACACTACCCATAACAACTCAAACCGTTGTGTCATCATCACACTTACTAACTCATGCCTCCAATTCCTCATCCAGGTCATTAAAAAATCACGAACAGTAAGAGTCCCAGAATAGATACCTGACGCACCGCAATGGTCACTGTCCTCCCGGCAGAATATGACCAGAACACACCATCTCTTTGCTTTCTATGGGCAAGCCAGTATTGGCTTCACAAGACAATGTCGCCTTGTATTCCATACCTCTTTACTTCCTCAATAGGCCACCCACGGGGTACGTTATCAAATGATTTGCTGAAATCCGTATACACTACATCTACATCAAACAGAGAGCTAGAGTGCGAAAGAGTCGATGTCTGACGCAGGGATTCTGTGACGGGACGGTATGGAAGGATCTTCCCACTACGGCTAACCCCGGGAGTGTGTGATGGGATGGCGTGGAGGGAGCTTCACACTACGGCTAACCCCGGGAGTGTGCGATGGGAAGGTGTGGAGGGAGTTTCACTCTGTGTCTGTCCCCGATTGTGTTTGTTCAGACTTTCCATGGGTTATTGCTCAGTATCTCTCTCTCTCTCTCTCTCTCTCTCTCTCTCCCTCCCTCTCTCTCTTCCTGGTTCACTCTACGCCCACAGACTGTCCACACACAAATCTCTGTGTCACTATCTCCCTCTCCCTCTCCCTCCTTCTGCGCTGACTCTCTTATCTTTTGCTGTGACGCCTCTATTTGACACACTCTGTCTACCCCCTCACATACTGTACGTTGCCTACGCCCATCTCTGTATCCGAGATACATTCCATTTGCTAAACGCTCCCCATCTACGTTGACCCCGCTCCCTCCTTCCTCCCTCTGTGTGACAGGCAATTGTGGTGAGTATAAGGGAGAGATGACGTCTAGTATTACACCTCCCCCTTCCACTCTATATCTATCACCAGGATCTGAGCTTCTCAACAGCTCTGTATGCACAGGCCGGTGGTGTGGTTGCACACCACTTCTTCAATATCTACCATCTTAGCACCCTTTCTCTCGCCTCTTCTCTCCGCCCCTTCCTTGCTTCTCCAGCAGCACATTATCCGGTCACGTACACACATACCACCTCCGAGAGAAGCATTCAATTAGACACTCGAAAGACAAAAGGAGGGGTATTGGTGAGTGGGGAGAACGGAGGAGGGAGAGCGTTGCGCAGTTTTTCTGAGTCCAGTAGAGTGTTCTGCGATGGTGCCGGTGCAACTTTGCATCGGTGACCCCTTGTCTGCTTGGACACCACTCCCTGGAGGCCCTACTATATCACCACCCATGTATTCCCATTTCGGCCTCAACCCTCCATTCCTCACCCAGGTCATTAAGAAAAACACACTATGAGTTAGGTTCTCAGAACAGATCCCTGAGGCACTCCACTGGCGACCGACATCCATGCAAAATATGACACGTCTAAAAACAATCATTACCTTCTGTGAGCCAGTTTTGGTTGCACAAAACAATGTACCCTTGGATCCCATTCCTCCTTACTTTCTCATTAATCATTACCTGGAGTACCTTATCAAATGCCTTGCTGAAATCCATATACACTGCATCTACTGCTCTTCCGTCATGAATGTGTTTAGCCTGATCCTCGAAAAATTCAATCAGGATCGGACGGCACAACCTGTCCTTAACAAAGCGATTCTGATTATTCCAAATCATATCATACATCTGAAAAAGTTCATAACTATTGGCTCTCCGGATCTTCTCCATTAACTTACCAACCTGTGAGGTAAGACCCACTGCTCTATAATTTCCTGGGCTATCTCTACTCCGTTTCTTGAATAAAGGAACAGAATGCGCAACCCTCCAATCCCCCAGAAACACTCCTGTCCCCAGTGATGATTCAAAGATCATGTACAGAGGCCAGCAATCTCCTCCATCGCCTCCCATTTTAGCCTGAAGTACATCTCATCCGGTCCCGGCGACTTCTCCATCTTGATCTTTTCAAAAGCTTCAGCACATCCTGTTTTTTAGTTTCTACATGCTCAAGCTTTTCAGTCTGCTGCAAGTCATCACTACAATCGCCAAGATCCTCTTCCATAGGGAATACTGAAACAATGTTTTCATTAAGTACCTCTGCTACTTCCTCCGGTTCAATACTCAATTTCCCACTGTCACACTTGATGGGTCCGATTCTTTCACGTCTTATCCTCTTGCTTTTCACATACTTGCAGAATACTTTGGGAATATCCTTAATCCTGCCGGCCAAGGTCTTACATGGCCCTTCTGGCTTTTCTTATTCCAATTTAAGCTCCTTCCTATTAGCCTTATAGTCTTCTAGATCTCCAACATTACTCGCTCTATGAACTCATCGTAAGCATTTCTTTGTTTCCTGACAGAGATTCCTCACTCTCTGATCACTTCCGACCGGGACTAGAAGTCTCTTTGGGAACAATATCAGGAGTTGAACAGGAACAGGTGCTAATATCGTCTAAATGTCCATGAGATGCATTGGAACGTTTCCAGGATAAACGCGAATTCCCTACTGTCCTCTGCCAGACCACCAGACCACCTGTCTCAAGAATGCTTATACCCTCAACAAAATCCTCTCCACCACTGGATTCTTCTGCCAAATTGTGGGACATTGTGGAGGGACTTTCACTCTGTGTTTGACACGAGGAGTCGACGAGCGTGTAATGGGACAGTGTGGAAGGAGATTCTCTCTGTGTCTGAATGCCGGGAGACTGTGATGGGACGGGGTGGAAGCAGCTTCTCTATGTGTCTGTCAGCGGGAGTGTGTGACAGGACTGTGTGGAGGGAGCTTCCCTCGGTGTCTGTCCCTGGGAGAGTATGATGGGATGCTCTCAATAGAACCGATATTGAATGTGATGAGGATGGAGGGGAGGGAGATGGACTTTCCTCAGCCTTCGCAAAAAGTAGAGACGCTGCTGGGCTTTCTTTTCTATGGAGCTGATGTTGAGGGACCAAAAGAGATTCTCCGTCAATACAACCATCTGACCCTTGTTTCCCAAACCTCATGTATGCTGTCTTCTTCCACCTGACTAGATTTTCCACTTCACTAGTCACCCATAGTTCATTCACTCTACCATTCTTGATCTTCCTCACCGGGACAAATTTACCCCTAACATCCTGCAGGAGACTTTAAACATCGACCACATGTCCATAGTACATTGCCCTGCAAAAACATCATCCTAATTCACACCAGTAAGTTCTATCCTCATAATTTGCCCTTCCCCAATTAAGAGTGTTCCTCTCCTCTCTGATTCTACCCTTCTCCATGTTAAAAGTAAAGGCAAGGGAGCGGTGTACACTGTCCCCCAGATGCTCAGCCACTGACAGATCTGTGACCAGACCCGCTTCGCTACCTACTGCTAGATCTATTATGTCAATATCCCTAATCGGCCTGCCAACATACTGTGAAAGGAATCCATCCTATACACTCTTAACAAAATCTGTCCAATCTAAACCTTTGAAACTAATCAAATGTCATCAATATTCGGGAAGTTAATGTTACCCATGATAACAACCCTGTTATTTTTGCACCTTTCCAAATCTGCCCCCCAATCTGCTCCTCGGTATCTCTGCTGCTGCCAGGGGGCCTATAGAATACTTCCAGGTGAGTAACTGCTCCTTTCCCGGACCTGACTTCCAACCATACTGAGTCAAAAGAGGATTCTGCTACATTACCCACCATTTCTGTAGCAGTAACAGTATCCTTGACCAGTAATGCCACACCTCCTCACCATCCCCCCCCCCCCCCCCCCCCGTATCCCTTTTAATCCTGGAATATTGAGAATACATTCCTGTCAAGTCTCTGTAATGACCGGTACGTCATAATTCAATATATGTATGCAAGATCTCAGTTCATAGCCTTTGTTCCTGATGCTTCTTGCATTGAAGTACACACACATTAGTTATTCTACCTTACCAGCTTTACACACTTTAATCTGCCTCTCTTTCCTCAAAGCCTTTCTATATGTTAGGTCTGGCTTTACTCCATGCACTTCTTTCAATGCTTCTCCTTAGAGAATATCATTTTCCTTAGTGAATGCCGAAGAAAACGCTGCACATCTCGGTCGCCTCCCACCCCTAGCTCTCCCGACTCTCCTCACTCTCTGTGGCACAGGCAATTGTGGGGAGTATGACGGAGAAATGACGTCTTGTATTACGCCACCCCCCTTCCACTGGATATAACCATATAACATATAATATAACCATATAACAATCACAGCACGGAAACAGGCCATCTCGGCCCTTCTAGTCCGTGCCGAACTCTTAATCTCACCTAGTCCCACCTACCCGCACTCAGCCCATAACCCTCTACTCCTTTCCTGTCCATATATCTATCCAATTTTACCTTAAATGACACAACTGAACTGGCCTCTACTACTTCTACAGGAAGCTCATTCCACACAGCTATCACTCTCTAAGAAATACCCCCTCGTGTTTCCCTTAAACTTCTGCCCCCTAACTCTCAATTCATGTCCTCTCGTTTGAATCTCCCCTACTCTCAATGGAAACAGCCTACTCACGTCAACTCTATCTATCCCTCTCAAAATTTTGAATACCTCGATCAAATCCCCCCTCAACCTTCTACGCTCTATTGAATAGAGACCTAACTTGTTCAACCTTTCTCTGTAACTTAAGTGCTGAAACCCAGGTAACATCCTAGTAAATCGACTCTGCACTCTCTCTAATTTATTGATATCTTTCCTATAATTCGGTGACCAGAACTGCACACAATATTCCAAATTTGGCCTTACCAATGCCTTGTACAATTTTAACATTACATCCCAACTTCTGTACTCAAAGCTTTGATTGTTAAAGGCCTGTGTTCCAAAAGCCTTCTTCACCACCCTGTCTACATGAGACTCCACCTTCAGGGAACTATGCACTGTTATTCCTAGATCTCTCTGCTCCTCTGCATTCCACAATGCCTTACCATTTACTATTTACTACTTTTGATATCTATCAAAAGTTCTGAGTCTGTTCACAGCTCTGCGTACACAGGCCGGTTGTATGTTTTCCACACCACTTGCTTCAGTGTCTGCAATCTTAACACCCTTTCTCTCGCCTCTACTCTCCTCCTATTCCCTCAACCCGCAGCGCACCATCCGGTCACACAAACACACGCCATCTCTGAGAGGCACGCTCAATTTGAGTCAACAGGGGTGTCAAAATACTGGATATTGGTGAGTGGGGAGAACGGAGGAGGGGTTGCGCACTTTTTCTGACTCCATTAAAGTGTGTTGTGATGATGAGGGATCTGATTCTTTGACCCTTGAAATGTGTTCGTACTGTATGGAGGAATGCGGGACTATGTGATGTGACGGTGTGGAGGGAGATTCACTCTGTGTCTGACCTCGGGAGTCTGTGATGGACGGTATTGAGGTAGATTCACTCTGTGGCTGACCGCGGGGCTGTGAGATGGGAAGTTGTGGATGGCGATACACTCTCTATCTGACACCGGGAATGCGTGATGGGACGGTGTTGATGGAGATTCACTCTGTATTTAACATCGGGGGTGTGTGATCTGACGGCGTAGAGGGAGCTCGGGATTGTGTGATGGGATGTGGATGTGTGATGTGGATGGAGCTGCCATAAGAGTCATAAGAGAATAAGAGGTCAGTTATTTAAAACAGAGTTGAGGAAGAGCTTCTTCTCCCAGAGAGTTGTGGAGGTCTGGAATGCACTGCCTCAGAAGACGGTGGGGGCCAATTCTCTGGATGCTTTCAAGAAAGAGCTGGATAGATATCTGATGGATAGGGGAATCAAGGGATATGGGGACAAGGCAGGGACTGGGTATTGATAGTGAATGATCAGCCATGATCTCAGAATGGCGGTGCAGACTCGAGGGGCCGAATGGTCTACTTCTGCACCTATTGTCTATTGTCTATTTTCTATTGTCTATATGGGTCTGATCCTGGGAGTGTGTGATGTGACGGTGTGGAGAGAGTTTCACTCTGAGTGTATACCCGGGTGTGTGATGGGTCGGTGTGAAGGGAGATCCACACTGTGCCTGACCCCAGTTGTGTTTTGTTCAGCAGTCCAAGGGCGCTCTCTCTCTCTTATTGATCTCTCTCTCTCTCTCTCTCTCCCTCTCTCCCTCTCTCTCTCTCTCTCTCTCTCTCTCTCTCTCTCTCTCTCTCTCTCTCTCTCTCTCTCTCTCTCTCTCTCTCTCTCTCTCTCTCTCTCTCTCTCTCTCTCTCTCTCTCTCACTCTCATTCTCTCTGACGCTCTACGCCCACCCACACATATTGTCGCTAACTCCCAACTCTCTCTGTCTCACGCACCCTCTCGCCCTCTCCCTTTTTTACCCCTGCTCTTTTGCTGTGCCGCCTCTATTTCACACTCTCTCTATCCCCTCTCACATCCTGTAATATCCCTATACCCGTCTCCCTCTCCGTCAAACACTCCTTCCGCTAAAAGCTCCCAATCAACGTCTCAACCCCCCCCCCCCCCCCATCTCCCGACTCTTCTCACTTTCTGTGTCACGGACAATTGTTGGGAGCATGAGGGAGAGTTTACGTCTGGTATTACACTTCGCCCACTTTATTGGAAATCTATCAACAGTATCTGAGCTTCTCCACAGGCCGGTCTTTGGTTCCGCACCACTTGCCTCAGTATCTATAAACTTAATACACTTTCTCTTGGCTCTTCTCTATTCCCCATCCTTGCTCAACCCGCCGCTCACAGTCAGTCACTCACACACTTACCATCTGCGAGAGGCACATTCAACTGGAGAGTGCGGAAACGCTGAAATGTTGGGTAGTGGAGAGTTGGTGCTGTGTATTCATCAACCGTGGGACTGAGTTTAGGAGTCGAGAGCTAACGTTGCAGCTATATAGGACTCTGATCAGACCCCACTTGGATACACTGTGCTCAGTTCTTATCGCATCACTACAAAAATAATGTCAAAACTATGGAAATGTTGCAGAAAAAAATTACAAGGATGTTGCCTGGATTGGGGAACATGTCTAATGAGAATAGGATGAGTGAACTCGGCCTTTTCTCCTTGGAGAGACGGAGGATGAGAGGTGACTTGATAGAGGTGTACGAGATGATGAGAGGCATTGATCGTGTCGATAGTCAGAGGCTTTTTCCCAGGGACGAAATGGCTAACACGAAAGGGCGTTTTTAAGGTGCTTGGAATTCAATGCGGAGGTGATGTTAGGGATTTTTTTTTTTAACGCAGAGTGGTGAGTGCTTGGAATGGTCTGTCGGCGTCGGTCTGGAAGCGGATACGATAGGGTTATTTTAGAGACTCCTGTGTATGCACACTGAGCCAAAAAATAGAGTGTGATGCGAAATCCAGATAATTTCTAAGGTAAGGACATGTTTGGTACAGCATTGTGGGCCGAAGAGCCTGTATTTTGCTGCAGGTTTTCGATGTGACGATATTTCTATCTTTCTTTCTCGCCCCAACTCTCAGTCTCTCCTCCTATCCCGAATCACTCTCACTCAATCTGTCTCTACGAGCACTCTCTCAGTCTCTCTTCCTAGCCCGAATCACTCTCACTCAGTCCATTTCTACCAGGACTCTCTCAATCTCTGTTCCTAGCCCGACTCTCTCTCACTCAATTTGTCTCTACCAGCATTCTCTCAGTCTCTCTCATTCCACACCCACTCTTTCGCTCACTCTCCCTCTCTCTGCTTTTGACGTTTCCGTGTTCACTAATTTAGTTCTGTTCGCCACGTTACGGGATGAGAGTGGGGTTCTTTGGAGAGATACATAAGGTGTTTTCTGGGACGCTGCCTGAGAGAGTAAAATCTGTAAGCAGAACTCGGAGCTTTTTTTTTTTCTCTCCGGAGCTGGTGAGTCTGAGAGAACACATGCAGTTGTCTATATCATTACGAAAGGTACAGACAGACCAGACAGCGGGTATTTTTACCCGCGGGTTTGGAATAACTGACATCAGAAACATGAATTAAGGTGAGAGGGGGTACGTGCCAGGTAGGTAAATTTGGCAAGTGTTGTTTTTACAAAGATTGTTGGGTGTTTGGAACATGCTCCCAGCGTTGGCGGTGGAGGGAGATCTATAGAGGCGTTTAAAAGGCTCTGGAACAGACACGGGACTGTGCAGGGAATGGAGGGAGACGGACGCTGTGCCGGCAAAGGGATTTAGTTTAATTGGCAGATCTCAACTTGTTGGGAGGAAGGGTTTTAATTCGGTGATGAACCTTCTCTGCGGTTCATCACCGAATTAAAACCCTTTGAACTCGACTACTGGGAAGAGCAGTGTATTGGGCAAAGCGGATAATATGGCGATGGATCGATAAACACAGAGAAAGGCCAGTTCACAGACTGCATATTCTGTGAACGAAACACACAGCTCTCACTGTGACACGAAGATCGTCTTCAAAGGGACACAGAATATGTTTCTGTGTCACAGACCCAATCCATATCCGAAATGAAAACGGCCTCATCGTGACACTGACACACTGACAGGATCTGGCCCACAGCAGGATCTCACCAGTCAACGATACCAACACAGAGTCACGCCCTGCGCTGTCACTCAAAAATACTCCTCCCTCTCCAAAACCACTCAAGGACTCCTTAAAACACCGTCTCCTATAACACTCCCCGTCACCGTCACGCACTCCCTCCACTACACCACTCCGGCCTCCGTCTTTCATCCTTGTAACCATATAACAATTACAGCACGGAAACAGGCCATCTCGGCCCTTCTATTACGTGCCGAACGCTTACTCTCACCTATTCCCTCTGAACCGCACTCAGCCCATAATCCTCCATTCCGTTCCTGTCCATATACCCATCCAATTTTACATAAAATGACAATACCGAACCTGCCTCTACCACTCCTACTGGAAGCTCGTTCCACACATCTACCACTCTTTGGGTAAAGAAATTCCCCCGAGTGTTACCCCTAAGCATTTGCCCCCTAACTCTCAACTCATGTCCTCTTATTTGAATCTCCCCAACTCTCAATGGAAAAAGTCTATCCACGTCGACACTGTATGTCGCCTGATAATTTTAAATACCTCTATCAATTCCCCTCTCAAACTTCTACGCTCCGAAGAATACAGGCCTAACTTGTTCAACCTTTCCCTGTAACTTAGGTGCTGAAACCCAGGTAGCATTCTAGTAAATCTTCTGAGTACTCACTCTATTTTGTTGACATCCTTCTTATAATTCGGTGGCCAGAACTGTACACAAAACTCCAAATTTGGACTTTCCAATGCCTTGTACAATTTTAAAATTACATCCCAATCCATACTCAATGCTCTGATTTATAAAGGCTAGCACAGCAAAAGATTTCTTCACCACTCTCTACGCGTGAGATTCCACTTTCAGGGAACTATGCACCATTATTCCTATACCACTCTGTTCTACTTCTTTCTTTAATGTCCTGCAACTTCCTAGGCATGTCCTATTTGGATTATTCCAATCAAAATGTAGCACCTCACATTTATCAGCATTAAACTCCATCTGCCATAGACCAGCCCACTCTGCTAACTGGCCTAAATATCTCTGCAAGCTTTGAAATCCTACTTCATTATTCACAACACCACGTACTTTAGTATCATTTACATACTTACTAATCTAATTTACCACCCCATCATCCTGATCATTAATGTATATGACGAACAACATTCGACCCAGTACAGATCCCTGAGGCACACCACTAGTCACCGGCCTCCAAATTGACAAACAGTTATCCACCACTACTATCTGACGTGTCCAATCCAGCCACTGTTGAATCAATTTTACTACTTCAATATTCATACCTAAAGATTGAACCTCCCTAACTATCCACCCGTGCGGAACCTTGTCAAAGGCCTTACTGAAGTTCATATAGACAAGATCCACTGCTTTACCCTCGTCTACTTTCCTTGTAACATCTTCAAAACATTCAATAAGATTTGTCAAACATGAACTTCCACGCACAAATCCATGCTGGCTGTTCCTAATTGGACCCTGTCTATCCAGATAATTATTTATACCATTATCAAGAGTACTTTCCATTAATTTACCCAGCACTGACGTCAAGTACCCTTTTTAAACAATGAAACCACATGAGCAATACGCCAATCCTCCGGCACCATCCCCGTTTCTATTGACATTTGGAATATTCTGTCAGATCCCCTGCTATTTGGACACTAAATTCCCGCAAGGTCCTAGGTAATGTCTTGTCAGGTCCCGGAGACTTATCCACTTTTATATTCCTTAAAAGCGCCAGTACGGGCTCCTTTTTGATTGTCATATTTTCCATAACTTCCCAGCTTGTTTCCCTTACCTTGCACAATTTAATATCTTTCTCCATCGGTAATACCGAAGAAAATAAATTGTTTAAAATCGCCCCCGCCACTTTCGGCTCCACACATAGCTGTCCAATCTAATTCTCTAAGGGACCAATTTCATCCCACACTCTCCTTTTGCTATTAATATAACTGTAGACCCTTTCGGATTTATCTTCACCTTAGCTGCCAAAGCAAACTCGTATCTTCTTTTAGCTTCTCTAAATTTTTTCTTAATATTCTTTTTACATTATTTATATTCCTCGATCACCTCACTTACTCGATGCTACCTGTATTCATTGTAGATCTCTCTCTTATTTTCCGAACCAAGTTTCCATTATCCGTTGAGAACCATGGTTCTCTCAAACTTTTAACCTTTTCTTTCGACCTAACAGGAGCATAAAAATTCAGCACCCTCAAAATTTCACCTTTAAATGACCGCCAGTTCACTATTACAAACTTCCCATAAAACAAATTGTCCAATCCACAGCTACTAAATCCTTCCGCATCTCCTCCAAGTTAGTCTTTCTACAAGCAAAAGTCTGAAACCTGGGTCCAGTCCTACCCTTCTCCATAATTATACTGAAACTATTGGCATTGTGATCACTGGAGCCGAAGAACTCCCCAACAGATACCTCCGTCACCTGACCTATCTCATTCCCTAACGCAAGATCCAACACTGCCCCTTCTCTAGTCGGTACCTCTATGTTTTGCTGCAGAAAAACTGTCCGGCACAAACTCTCCCGTCCATCCCTTTTACAGTACGGGCTTCTCAATCTATTATGGAAAATTAAAATCTCCCACAATCACAACCCTGTGCTTACTACAACCATCTGCTGTTCCCTTGCAGATTTGCTCCTCCTATTCTCGCTCCCCATTAGGTGGTCTATAATACAACCCTATAAGTATTACTTCACCTTTCCTATCCCTCAATTCCACCCAAATAGTCTCCCTAGATGAGTCCTGTAATCTATCCTGCAAGAGCAACGCTGTCATATTTTCTCTGACAAGCAACGCAACACGTCCCCCTTTTGTCCCTTCGATTCTATCCCACCTAAAGCTACGAAATCCAGGAATATTTACTTGCCTTTCACTCCCCTCCTGCAACCATGTTTCACTAATAGCTACAACATCATATTTCCAAGTATCAATCCATGCTCTAAGCTCAACCACCTTTCTTACAATGCTCCGGGCATTAAAATAATTCCAATTAAGACATTTTCCACCTCTTCCTCTCTGTTTATCTCGGACCGTAGAAATAACTTTACTGTCATCTTTTTCTTCATTCTCACATAAATCTGTTCCAACACGTTGGTTCCCCATGCCCCTTCGTATATAGTTTAAATCCACTGAAGCCTCTCTAGCAAACCTACCTACCAGCAGATATGTACAAATGAAATCGGTATGTACGGGGAGGTGGTTTTGCAAAGTGAAGTCAGGGATTTAGCTATTAAAATAAAGGACAGGAACAGTACCCGACCCAGTGTGTCCATATATAGGGAGTCCATACAGCTTAGCACGTGGTGTAAGTGGGAGGGCTCCAAAATTTGGAATAACTACATCTTTTTTCCAAGGAAGATGGGATCTGTACAGAAGAGATGGAAGATGGCTTGCAGATAAAATTGAAGGGAACCGATACCCTAGCGGGACGGTTCGTCAGTACTGTGCATGAGAGGTTTTGTGAGACTTGTTGTACTCCAGGTGCAGGGGGATGGGATTCAGATCTCCAGAGCAGATAGCGGAGTCGATATGGAGACAGATGTTGTTCAGACCTCAGAAAAAGTCTGGATTGAAAAGGAAGTGCATCATGCGACTGGTGCCCTGAGCTCCGTATATTTCAATGCAGGAAGCATCTAAGAAGCGCAGTTGAGCTCAGGGCATGAATCAACACAGTGAATATGAAATTACAGCCATTCTTGAGAATGGAGTGCAGGAGGAGCAAACAGGACAGCACGAATTTTCGTGTTTTCCGATTTTAGTCGTGAGAATGCGGAAGGAATTTCGGGGGTGGGTGGGGTGTGACATTACTCGGCTGAGAAAATGCCAAAGCAGTGCACAGTCAGGACAGGCAAGAAAATTCGTCTGAGTGAAGCTTTATGGTGGAAATGACAAATTGGAATTGTATGGCATTGTTACAACTTCGAACATAGAATAGTTCTGCACAGTACAGCTCCTTTGAACCACAATGTTGTTGCCGACCCTTAAACCCTGCCCCTCATATAAACCCCCCCCAACTTAAATTCCTCCATATACCTGACCAGTAGTCTCTTAAATTTCACTAGTGTATTTGCCTCCACCACAGACTCAGGTAGTGACTTCTACGCACCAACCACTCTCTGAGTGTAAAACCTTCCTCTAATATCTCCCTTGAACTTCCCTCCCCTTACCTTAAAGCCATATCCTCTTGGTCTGAGCAGTGGTGTTCTGCGGAAGAGGCACTGGTCGTCCACTCTATCTATTCCTCCTAATATTTTGTACACCTCTATCATGGCTCCCCTCATCCTCGTTCTCTCCAAAGAGTACAGCCCTGGATCCCTTAATCTCTGATTATAATCCATACTCTCTACACCAGGCAGCATCCTGGTAAATCTGCTCTGTATCCTTTCCAAAGTTTCCACATCCTTCCTATCGTGCGACACCCACTCTGGACTCAGCATTCCAAGTTTGCCGTAATCAGGGTTTTGTAGAGCTGCATCATTACCTCGCGACTCTTAAACTCTATCCCACGACTTATGAAAGCTATGAAAGCTAACACCAGATAATCTTTCTTAACTATCCGATCTATCTGTAAGGAAACTTTCAAGGATCTGTGCACATGTACCCACAGATCGCTTTGCTCCTTCCCAGTACCAAGCATCCTATCAATTACTTTCTACTCTGCCTTGGATTCGGTCATTCCAAAGTGTATCACCTCATACTACTCTGTGATGAACCCCACCTGCCACTTCTCAGCCCACTTCTGCATCCGATCAATGTCTCTGCAATCTTCGACAATCCCCTACACTATCCACAACACCACCGAATTTTGTGCCGTCTGCAAACTTGCCAGCCCACCCTTCTACCCTCACATCCAGGTCGTTAGTAAAAACCACAAAAAGTCGGAGTCCCAGAACCGATCCTGGTGGGACACCACTGGTCACAACCATCCAATCCGAATGTACTCCCTCCACCAGTAAACTCTGCTTTCTGCAGGCAATCCAATTTTGAATCCACCTGGCCAAACCTTCCTGGAAACCTTGCCTTCTGATTTCTGAATATGCCTACCGTGTGGAACATTATCAAATGCCTGACTAAAATCCATGTAGATCACATACACTGCACTACCCTCATCTATATGCCTGATCAAATACTCAAATAACGATGTCAGGGTGGTTAGACAGAATACGCCCTTCACAAAGCCATGCTGACTTTTCCTGATCAGACCATATTTCTCTAAATGCTTATAGATCCAATCTCTAAGAAACTACAACAGCTTTCCCACCACAGACGTAAGACTCACTGGTCTATAATTACACGGACTATCGCTACTATCTTTTTTGAACAGGGAGACAGCATTCGCCTCCCTCCAATCCTCCGGTACCATCCCGGAGACATCGAGGACAAAAAGATCCTAGCCGGAGGCAGAGTAATCTCTTCCCTCGCCACGTGGGGCAGCAAGTGGAATATTCTGTCAGGTCCCGAGTAATTATCCTTTCTGAAGTATTTTTATAACTCCAACACAGCCTTTCCCTTGATATCAACATGCTCCAGAACTTCAACCTACTCATATTGTCCTCAACGTCATCAAGTTCCCTCAAAATTGTGAATACCGAAGAGTTGTATTCATTGAGTACCTCGCTCACCTCCACAGCGTCCAGGCACATCTGGCCATCTTTATCAGTCCTTCCTTCACTTCTGTCAACGATTTGCTCTTCACATCATTCATTGAAGAATGCTTGAGATTTTCATTTACCCTCCTCTTCAGTGCCTTCTCATGCCCTCTTCCTGCTCTCCTCAGCCCCTTCGTAAGTTCTTTTCTTGCTACCCTATATTCCTTAATATCCCCATCTGACCATTGCTTCCTAATCCTCGTGTATGCTGTCTTCTTATATCTGACTAGATTTTTCACCTCATTTGTCACCCATGGCTCCTTCACCCTACCATTCTTTATCTTTTTCACCGGGACAAAGTTAACCCTAACATTCTGCGAGAGATCCCTAAAGAACCTCAACATGTCCATAATACATTTCCATGCAAAGGCATCATCACAAGTTCTAGCCTTGTAGCCTCATAATTTTCCCTTCCCCAATTAAAAAAAATCCTGTTCTTTCTGATTCTATCTTATTCCATGATAATGTTAAAGGCCGTGGAGCGGTGGTCACTGTCCCCCAGATGCTTAACCACTGAGAGATCTGTGACCTGACTCGGTTCGTTACCTAATGCAAGATCTAGTGTGGCATTCCCTCTAGTCGGCCTGTCAACGAACTGTGACAGGAATCCGTTCTGGACACACTTAACAAACTCTGTCCCATACAAAGCATAGACACTAATCAGGTGCCAATCAATATTAGGGAAGTTAAAACCACCCATGATAACAAACCTGTGATTTTTTCACCTTTCCAAAATCTGCCTCCTGAGTCTGTTCATCAATATCTCTGCTGCTACCAGCGGGCCAAAAATTATTCCCAACAGAGTAACTGCTCCATTCCTGTTTCTGAATTCCACCCATACTGACACAAAAGAGGATCCTGTTACATTACCCACCTTTTTGCATTTGTAATTGCATCCCTAAACAGTAATTTCACCCCTACTCCCCTTTTCCCCGCTATCTATCCCTTCTAAATCACAGAATACAGGAATATTGAGAATGCATTCCTGCTCTGGTGCCAGACAAATCTCCGCAGTGGCCAGTACATCATAATTCCATGTATGTATCCAAGCTGTCAGTTCATCAACTTTGTTCCTGATGCTTCTTGCATTGCAACACACACTTTAGTCCTTGTACCTTACTATTTCTACACCCTTTCTTCTGATTCTCTTTCCTCAAATCTTTATATGATAGATCTGGCTTTACTCCATCCACTATACTTGCAGTTCTTGCATTACCTTTATCCTTCTCCACCTCACTATCTGCTCTAACATTTCGGTTCCCCTCCCCCTGCAAATCTAGTTACAACCACCGATGCAGCACTGGCAAACCTTCTCGTAATCTTTAATCTCACCACCCTTTCACTGGCCTCCTCTCTCCTCCCCTTCCTTCCTCTTCTGGCAGCACACAGTCCACTCACAGAGCTTTACTCTATGTATGACTGCGGAGTGTGTGATGGATCGTTGCTGAGGGAGCCTTACTCAGTCTATGTTTCCACGATTGTGTTATGGGATTCGATGGAGGGATTCTTGCTACCGCTCTGACTCCTCGTGATGGGCCCGTGGATTTTGGGCTTTAAGCAGACTCCAATTAGAGATATGGAAGACGAAAATGGCAATTCTCACGTTCTGCTCCAACGACTGCAATATAAACCCTCGTTCTGAGGCCCCACACTACTCCCCTTCCTTCGTCTTTTCTCAGCACACCATTCCTTCTCCCTGATTCTTAAGGGAGAGAGTGAGCAGCATAGATGTACAAATGAAATCAGTATCCACGGGAAGGTGCTTTTTTCAAAGTGAGCTCAGGGATTTAGTTATTGAATTAAAGGACAGGACTACTACTAGTCCCAGTGTGTCCAGACATAGGAATTCCTTGCTGTTTAGCACGTGGTGTAAAAATTAGAATCATTGTATTTTTTCCCAAGGAAGGTGGGGTCTGTATAGAAGAGATGGAAGACGGTTTACGGTTTACACCCGAACTGGAGGGAAACTGACATCTTAGCAGGAAGGATTGTCAGGACTGTGCAGGAGAGTTTTTGGGAGAGTTGTTGAACTCGAGTTGCAGGGTGGTGGGATTCAGATCTCCAGAGCCGATAGCGGAGTCGATATGGAGACAGATGTTTTTAAGACCGCAGAAAGAAGTCAGCTATTAAGAGTTTATGCATGATGCGACTAGTACACAGAGCTCCGTATATTTCAATGCAGGAACCTTTTAAAAAAAGGCAGTTGAGCTCTGGGAATGAATCAATATAGTGAATTCTGACATTGTAGCTATTACTAAGAATTGGGTGTAAGAGGAGCAAGCAGGAGAGCACGATACTTCGGGTTTCCCTATTCTTAGTCGTGAGAAAGCGGAAGGAACTGAAGGAGGAGAGGTGACATTACTAGTCTGAGAAAATGTTACCGCAGTGGACAGTCAGGACAGGCAAGGAAATTCGTCTAAGTGAGGCTTTTTCGGTGGAGATGACGAATAAGAAATGTATGGCATTGATACAACATAGAACACAGAACTGAACAGAGCATTACAGGCCCTTCTGCCCACAATGCTGTGCCGACCCTTAACCCCTTCCCCCTATGTAACCCTCCACTTTACATTCCTCCTTATACCTGTCTAGTAGCCTCTTAAATTTCACGAGTGTATCTGCCTCCACCACTGACTCAGGCAGTGCATTCCACGCACCAACCACTCTCTGAGTAAAAAACTTTACTCTAAAGTCCCCCTTGAACTTCCAACCCCTTACATTAAAACCATGTCCACTTGTATTGAGCAGTGGTGCCCTGGGGAAGAGGCGCTGGCTGTCCACTCTATGTATTCCTCTTAAAATCTGGTATACCTCTACCATTTCTCCTCATCCTCCTTCTCCCCAAAGAGTAAAGCCCTTGTTCCCTTAAACTCTGATCATAATGCATACTCTCTAAACCAGGCAGCATCCTGGAATATCTCCCCTATACCCTCTCCAATGATCTCACATCCCTCCTATAGTGGGTCGACCAGACTGAACACAGTACTCCAAGTGTTACCTGAGCAGGGTTTCATAGAGCTGCATCTATTCTATTTCCCGACATATGAAAGACTACACCCCATAAGATATCTATTTGTGAGGCAACTTTCATGGATCTGTGAACACGTACCCCCAGATCCCTCTGCTCCTCCCCACTACCAAGTATCCTGCCATTTACTTTGTACTCTGCCTTGGAATTTGTCCTTCCAAAGTGTACCACCTCAGACTTCTCCGAGGTGAACGTATCTGCCACTTTTCACTGGGAAATGAATAATCAAGCG
Organism: Hypanus sabinus; assembly: GCF_030144855.1. NCBI lineage: Eukaryota > Metazoa > Chordata > Chondrichthyes > Myliobatiformes > Dasyatidae > Hypanus > Hypanus sabinus. The sequence goes on from NW_026779253.1 coordinate 24,922, forward strand.
AAAACGTCCAATGTAAAGGACAGACAGGTGGGCAGAGGGGTTGGTGTGGCTCTGCGGGTGAGGAATGAAATTCAGTCCCTTGCGAGGTGTGACTTAGAATCAGGAGATGTAGAGTCAGTATGGATAGAACTGAGGAATTGTAAGGGCAATTTGTCATCACCTTTGATCCTAATGTTTCTTGCATTGTCGGACATGCACTTTCGCCCTTCTACCTAACTACCTACAACCTTTATTCTGCTTCTTTCTACGAAAATGCAACATCTGGCTTTACTCCATGCACGGTACTTGCAGCTCTCGCATGACCTTTATCCGTCTCCACCTCACCAGCTGCTCTGACACACTGGTTCCCCTCCACCTGCAAATCTAGTTTAAACCCCCCGGTGCAACACTAGCAAACATTCCTACATAAGTCCAGGTGCAACCCGTCCCGTCAGTTCAAGTCCTTCGTTCCCTGGGACAAGGCCCAGTTGTCCAGAAACATAAAGCCATCCTTCCCGCACAAATTCCTTAGCCACGGATTTATCTCTATTATCTTCCAATTTCTGGGATCACTGGCACGTGGCACGGGAAGCAATCCTGAGATTGTAACGCTGGAGGTCCTCCCCTTCAACTTTCCACCTGACCCCCTAAGCTCCCTTTGCCGGACCTCCTCCTTCTTCCTATCCACGTCATTTGACCCTACATGGACCAGGACATCCGGTTGCTCACACTCCCTCTTGAGAATACTGAGAACTAGTTCCGAGATATCGCGAACGCTGGCACCAGGGAGGGAACAGCCATCCGCGATTCTCGATCTCTTCCATTGAAACTCCTATCTCTACACCCCCCCCCCCAACCATTGAATCCCCTATCATTACTGCTCTTCTCTTTTCACTCCTTCCCTCATGAGCTGAGGATCCAGTCTCGGTGTCAGAGACGTGGCCATTACAAATTGTCCCTGGTAGGTCGTCCACACTAACAGTATCCAAAGCGGTATACTTATTATTGGTGGGATCGGCCACAGGGGTGCTCTGCTCATTCTGTTTATTCCCCTTCCCTCCGCTCACAGTCACCCAGCTACCTGCCTCCTGACATTTCGTGGTGAGTGTCTCCCTGTAACTCATCTTTATTTCTGCCTCCGCCTCCCGAATGCTCTGAAGTTTATCCAGCTCCCGCTCCAGGTCTCTAACACGGTTTGTCAGGATCTGCAGCTGGATGCACCTTTTGCAGTTGTAGCCATCAGGGACAACAGTGACTTCCCTGACTTCCCACAAACTGCAAACGGAGCACTCGATTGTCCTAAATGCCGCCTCTATTACCTATCCCAAAGCTAATTAGATTAATTAAAGGAGATTACCCGGCCTTACCCCACTGGGAGCAAACTCGTCCTCAGCATCTGCTCGCCGAAGCCTCTGGAACAAAATACTTCCTACTCTGTTTCCCTCCACTGCGTCCCCCGCTCCGTTAATCTGCTCGATTTTTAAACTCTCCCGGACCGAATTTCACGCGCTTGCGCAGTCGTGCCCCGTTCAAACTGAAGAAGTAATCCCTTGGAGATATGATGTGGCGGCCGTTACAGAGATTTGGATGACTCAGAGACAGGAATGGATGATACAAGTGCCGACTTCTTAAATTTTTCATAAAGGACGGGGGGGGGGGGAGGCAAAAGAGGTGGAGGTGTGGCACTGCTGACCAGAGATAGTGACACATCTGCAGAAAATCTGGACGATCTGGTGGAATTAGCTACGGAGACTCTTAGGGTGACGATTGGGAACAGGAAAGGTTCAATAACTTTACTGGATTTTTTTTTATAGGCCGCCCTACAGTAGCGGTAGTATCGAGGAGCAGATAGGGAAACAAATCCTGGAAAGTTATGATAATAACAGAGTAGTCGCGATGGGAGATATTAATTTCCCAAATATCGATTATCATCTCCCTAGCGCAAGATGTTTAATTAGGTTGGAGTCTATCAGGTGCGTTCAGGAAAGATGCTTGACACAATATGTAGATAAGCCTGCAAGACGAAGATCTGTTCTTGATTTGGTATTGGAAAATTAACCTGGTCAGGTGTTAGATCTCAGTGAGACCTCACTATGGAAAGGATCTTGGTGATCGTTGTGATGCCTTACAGCAGACTGAAAAGCTTGAGCACGTAGATAATAAAAAGGAGGATGTGCTGGAGATTTTGGAAAGCATCGTTTGGATAAGTCGCCGAGCCCGGATGAGATGTAAGCAAGGCTACTCAGGGAGATAAGGGAGGAGGTTCTTGAGACTCTGGCGATGATTTTTGCATCATCAATGGGGACAGGCGAGGTTCCGGAGGATTGGAGGTTTGCGGATGTTGTTCCTTTATTACAGAAAGGGGGTGGATATAGCCCAGGATATTATAGACCAGTGACTCCAACCTCAGTCGTTGATAGGTTGATGGAGAAGATCCTAAGAGGCAGGATTTATGCACATTTGTGGTATAATATATTTAGCAATAGACAGCATAAAGGGCAGTTTGTGCCTTACGAGCCTGATTGAATTTTTTGGGGATGTGACTATACACATTGATGAAGGAAGAGCAGCAGATTCAGAGTTAAAGGATTTCGGCAAGGCATTTGATAAGCGACCCCATGCCACGCGTTTTAAGAAAGAAAGGCTGTATGGGATCCAAGGGGATTTTGCTTTGTAGATCCTGAACTGGCTTGTCCACAGAAGGCAAAGCGTTGTTGTAGAAGGATAATATTCTTCATGGAGGTCGGATAGTGTGGAGAGCTGTCAGAGGTTACAGCGGGGTATCGATTGGATGTTGAGGAAATTACAAGTAGACTAGAAAAGAGAGATGTAGTAAATGTTGTATACTTGAATTTTCAGAAGGCCTTTGCCAGGGTGCCGCAGATGAGGCTGCTAAACAAGATAGGAGTCCATGGAATTACGGGAAAGTTACATACGTGGATAGAGCGTTGCCTGATTGGCAGGAAACAGAGAGTGTGAATAAAGGGATCCCATTCCGGTCTGCTGCAGGTTACCTTTGGCGTTCCACAGGGCTCTTTGTTCTGGCCGCTTCTTTTTACATTGTATATCAACTATTTGGATTATGGAATAAATGGCTTTGTGGCAAAGTTTGCTGATGATGCAAAATGGGTGGAGGGGCAGGTAGTGCTGAGGAAACACTGACTGGGAGAATGGGAAAAGAAGAGGCAAATGAAAAACAAGGCTGGAAAGTGCATGGTCATGCACTTTTGTAGAAGAAAGCTTGCAGAGAGATTTAGGCCAGTTGGGATAGTGGGCTGAACGATGGCAGATGAAGTTTAATGCTGATAAATGTGAGGTGCTACATTTTTGGTAGGAATAATACAAATAGGACACACAAATGGGAAACAGTAGGGCATTGAAGAATGCAGTAGAACAGAGTGATCTAGGAATAATGTTGCATAGTTCCCTGAAGGTAGAATCTCATGTGGATAGGGTGGGGAAGAAAGGTTTTGGTATGCTAGCCTTTATAAATCAGAGCATTGCGTTGTGATTTCATGTTAAAATTGTGCAAGGCATTGGTAAGGCCGAATTTGCTTTATTGTGTACAGTTCTGGTCACCGAATTATAGGAAAGAAATCAACAAAATAGAGAGCATAAAGAGAAGATCTACCAGAACGTTCCCTGGGTTTCAGCACCTAAGTTAGAGGGAAAGGCTGAACAACTTTTGTCTTTATTCTTTGGAGCGTAGAAGATTGAAGGGGGGACGATAGAGATATTTAAAATTATGAGAGGGATATATCAAGCTGACGTGGATAGGCTTTTCTCATTGAGAGTAGGGGAGATTCAAACAAGAGGACATGATTTGCGGGTTCGGGGGCAAAAGTTTAAAGGATACACGAGGAGGAATTTCTTTACTCAGAGAGTGGTCGCTGTGTGGAATGAGTTTCCAGTAGAAGTGTTACTGATAATACCAGGTTCGGTATTATCATTTAAAGCAAAATTGAATAGGTATATGGACCGGAAAGGAATGGAGGGTTATGGGCTGAGTGCGGGCCAGTGGGACTAGGTGAGTGTAAGCGACAGCACGGACTAGTAGGGCTGAGATGGCCTGCTTCTGTGCTGTAATTTTTATATGGTTATCTGGTTAAATAAACGGGTAGAATATTATTTAAATAAGGAAAGAATTCAAAATTCTGAGATTCAACGGGAATTGGGTGTCCTCATGAAGGATACCCTTAATGTTAACCTCCAGGTTGAGTCGGTGGTGAAGAAGGCGAATGCAATGCTGGCATTTATTTCTTGAGGAATAGAGTACAGGAGCAGGGATGTGATGTTGAGGCTCTATAAGTCACTGGTAAGACCTCACTTGGAGCACTGTGTGCAGTTTTGCGATCTTTATTTAAGAAAAAGTTTGAGTTGACTTTGGAGTGGTTTCAGAGAAGCTTCACTACAGTGATTCCGGGAATGAGAGGGTTAACATATGAGGAACGTTTGACCTCTCTTGGACTGTACTCCTTGGAGATTAAAAGAATAAGGGAAGGGACTGATTGAAACATTTCTAATGTTAAAAGGCACGGACAGAGTGATTGTGGCAAAGTTGTTTCCCATGGTGTGGGAGTCCAGTACGAGAAGGCATGACTTACGGATTAAAGGGCGCCAACTCTAAACAGAGATGCGAAGATTTTTTTATTTATTATCCAGAGGGTGGTGAATCCATGGAATTTGTTGCCACGCACGGCAGTGGAGTTCAAGTAATTGGGTACATTTAAGACAGAGATTATCTATGTTGTCAGGGCATCAAAGGAGAAGGTGAGAAGGCGGGGGAGTGGCACTAAATATGCTTAGCTCATGATAAAATGGCGGAGCAGACTCGATGGGTCGAATGGCCGACTTCTGCTCCTTTGTCTTATGGTCTTATGGATGCAAAACTGGGCTGAGGAGTGGCAGATTGCGTTCAACCCAGGAAAGTGGGAGGTGGCTCATTTGTGTAGGTTCAATATAATGGCAGAATATATTACTATTGGTAAACCTTGCAGTGTGGAGGATCAGAGGGATCTTGCAGTCCGAGTCCATCAGACACTCACAGCTGCTGTGCAGTTTGATTCTGTGTTTAAGAATACGATGCATCGGTAATCATCAACCGTGGAATTGAGTTCAACAACGAGAGGTAATGTTACAGCCCAATAGTACACCGGTCAGATCCCCCCCCCCCCCAACCTTGGAAAACTGGGCTCAGTTCTAGACAACACACTACAAGGATAATGTGGAAACTATAGGAATGGTACAGAGGAGCTTTACAAGGATTTTGCCTGGATTGGGGATCATGCCTTCTAGTAATAGTTTCAGTGAACTCGCAGTTCTCTCCTGGCAGCGACGGAGGATGTGAGGTGACTTGACCGCGGTGTATAAATGATGAGAGGCATTGATCGTGTGGATAGTCAGAGACAACCCCGCCAAATCTACTCTCTGTGGCAAGGTTATTCACAGCTCCTTGGACATTCTCATACAAACCGCCATATAGCTGAACGCAATCAAACTGCTTAGAGAGGTGTTCGCGGGTTCCACATCATCCTTCAATGTAGTCTGCAAACTGGACCTTGTCAAAAGCCTTGTTAAATTCCATGAAAGTCACATCTACTATCCGTGCGTGATCTACCTTCCCCGGTCAAATCAGACCGACAACTCTTCCTGGGTCTCACGCCATCTGATACCTCCCTCCCCTTCGATGTTCCACGCTCCCAATCTCCTCCTCTCTTTCCCTCTCTCACAACTACAGTTCATGTCCGTCTCTCCCAATCCTCCATCTCCCAGGGTGTCTGCCATCTGGGATGTTCTTAATGAACATATCTATGTTTCTTACACATCCCAATAAAATAATAGCTCATACAAAATCAAATCAGCCGGTCGTCTTTCCCTATGTCCCACATCATTATTCTGGAAGGAATTGCACTTTTTTTACCGAATTGGAATGTAAAAGAATTTATCCTGGGATCAAACTGAAATAAAAACACAAACATCGGTGTTCGGTTAACCCCTCGGTGACCCCGTTGCCCTCCGACTCCGCCAATGACAGGTTATCTCTTAAATTTATACATTGAATTTTGGGCACGAGCCATCAGCCAAATATACTCAGTGAGCGAATTCAAGAAGTACTTGTTAGATATCAGCTAGTCTACGAATGCTTCCCCGCGGTGCAAAAAATTAGAACTGCACATCTGCAGTAAGTTACTCTTTTACCAAGACAGTGTTGGATAAGTTAACACTTGCTCATTCTTGGTATGAAATGCTGCTAGCTTTTGTTAGTTCGCACAAGCAAGGCAGCATCTGCATCTTATCCTGTGACCTTCGTGACCTCAATCTTGAGCTAGTTCAGCTTGGCAAAAACATTCATTTCTTTCACATTCACACAAAGTAACTGATCATGAGAACGTAGGATTTTGGAGCAGAATTAAATCATTTGTCCCATTCATTCTGCTCCACCCGTACATCCTGCCTGATCTAATTTACTTCTCAGTCTCAATCCTCTCCCTTCTTCCAGTATTCCTTGAAGCCCCAACCAATCAAGAAAACTGCCATACATATATTTAAATAAAAGAAAGCTTTGGCCTCCACGGCCGCCTGTGGCAAAGAAATCCACAGATTCATCACACTCTGGGTATAGAAATGTCTCCTTGTCTCCGTTCTAAAAAGACGCGCTGCTCTTCTATGTCTTTGTCCTCTGGTCTTCAACTCCCCCACCATAGAAAACATCCTCTCCGCACCACCTCGATCCAGGCATTTAAATATTCAGTAGATTTCAATGGGAACACTTTCCTTCCTTCTAAATTCCACAGGGTGCAGGCCTAGAGATATCCAGGACTTCTAATATGTCGGCATTCAATCATGGATTCATTTTTGTGAACCTCGTTTGAACCATCTCCCTTTGAGCAACATCTTTCTAAGATAAAAGGCACACAACTGTTCACAATACTCCACGTGAGGCCTCTCCAGTACTTTATAAAGTTTCATCATCGCACCTTTCAGTTTACATTGGAGTCGAAATGCTGACACGCATTTGCCCTCCTCACCACAGACTCAACCTGACAAGGTTACATCGTCGGAACTACATTGTGGGCTGAGGGTCCGGGAACGTGCAGCAGATTTCTATGTTCAACATGCAAATTAACCTTCATGGAATCCGGCACAAGGGCTTTAAAGTCCCCTTGAATATGTGATTTTTCTTCCGTTTTCTCTCCATTTAGAAAATAGTCAACCTTTTCATTTTCTGCCAAAGGACATGACCATACATATTTCAACACAACAGAGCATCTGCCATTTCGTTGCCCTGTATAAAACCTTCTGTAGCCTGTCTACTTCCTCAAAACTAACTGCCCCTCAACTTATCCTCATATCGTCTGCAAACTGTGGAGCCACGTTCATGGAGCTGCATACACGGACCGTAAGATCCCTCTACTCATCGAACCTGTCTTATCTTTAATAGTGTGCTATATCTTTCTATCTGCCCGGGTTGAACCCATTTGCCATTTCTCCAACCATATCTGCAAGGGATTTCAGCAGAGCAGCATTTGCTTTCGTTTCTAGTAAATGATGAGGAAGGTGCAGGACATGTGTATTCCAAACTGAAGAAGTTCTCAGTACTCAAGAAGTATTCAACTGTGGCCGAAAAGGGAACTTAAAGATCTTGTAAAAGCTGAAGAAAGGGCTTACAAGAAAATTAAAAAAAATAGTCGGAATGCAATCATTGGTTCGGCTCGCGGCTTCATCCGGGTGATGGTAGACCCCGGCCCGAGAAACTTTCGAAATTTCGTTTGTGTGGATGCTGTACGATGTTTCCAAACAGTACACAATATGAGAGTAAACGACTGAGCTTTCAATTTGTATTTTGTCCATATGGTTAGTAAAGCAACATAAAAAAATAAGAGAGGGGCAAGTTCTCAGTCTAATATTCCAACGTTGGAGCTCACAGTGTCGTCCATTTGCTCCCGTCGACCTCTTTCGAGCGTAGCCGACTCTCGGATCCACTCTCCTCAGACCGCTCCGTCCAGCGGTCATAGAAACATAGAAACACAGAATGCCTAGATCACTGTACCTGTCCATGAGACTGTTAAAAGTGTCTGTCATGTCGGACTCCGCCATCGTGGCCGGCAGCGCAATAGGCGCACTCACCAGTCTCTCCGGCAAAAATAAAAAAATACCCCTGACATCCCCTCTGTACCTACTTCTAAGCAGCTTAAAACTGTGCCCTCTGGTGCTATCCATTTCACCCCTGGGAAAATAAAGGCCTCTGACTATCCACACAATCAAAACCTCTCATCATCTTATACACCTTATCAGGTCATCTCTTTCCTCCGCCGCTCCAGGGAGAAATGGCCGAGTTCACCAAACCCATTCGGATACGGCATGCTCTCCAATCAAGTCAACAGCCTTGTAAATCTCCTCTGCATCCTTTCGATATCGTTTCCACGACCTTCCTGTAATGAGGCGACCAGAACTGAGCACCGTATTCCAAGTGGGGTCTGATCAGGGTCCAATATATTTGTAATATTACCTCTCTGCTCCTAAACTCAGCTTCACGATTGATGAAAGCCAATGCACCGTATGCTTTCTTAAGCACAGAGACAACCTGCGCAGCATAGTTGAGTGTCCTATGGACTCGTACATCCAAGATATCTCTGATCCACCAAACTGCCGACAATCATTCCATTATATTTGACCTCCAGATCAGAACAAACTCACACTTATCTGGGTTGGACACCAGATACCATCTGCCACTTCTCAGCCCAGTTTTGCATCCTGTGACTGTCCCGCTGTAAGCTCTGACAGACCTCATTATTGAGGGTATCTCAACAACCCCAACCATGTATACACCGCAAATGTACGAAGCCACACCTCCACACCTTCATCCAGGTAACTTATAAAATCACGAAGAGGAAGGCCACTGTTCACTGAACTCCATGCAGAATATGACCCATCTCAATCCTTCTGTGGGCAAGTCAGTTCTGCATCCAGAAAGCAAAGTCCCCTTCTGTCCCATGCACCTTTACTTTCCCAATAAAACTTCCTTGGGTACGTTATCAAATTCTCGTAGAAATCACTATAAACTAGATCTACTGCGCTAGCTTCATCAACATGTTCAGACGCATTCGCAAAAAAATTCAATCCGGCTCATCAGGCACGACCTGTCTTTGCATATCCATGCCTCTACAAATGTTCACAAATCATGCCTCTCAGGATCTTCTCCTTCAACGTAGCAACCACTGAATTAAGACTCACTGCTCTATAATGTCCTGGACTATCTACTCTCTTTCGTGAATAAAGGAACAACATCCACAACCCTCCAATTTTGCGGAACCTCACCCGTCCCCACTGATGATAAATACATCATCACTTGAGGGTCAGGGATCTCCTCGCTCTGCTCGCACAATAGCCTGGTCGTCCATTCCCCGTGACTTTTGCAACTTGATGCTTTCTAAAATCTCCAGCATTTTGCCTTTATTAATGTGTACATACTCAAGGTTTTCAGTCCGCTCTAAGTCACCCGTACAAACGCCAGAATCCTTTGCCCTGGTGAATTCTGAAGCAAAGTATTCATTATGTACCTCTGTTGTCTCCTCCGGTTCCATCCACACTTTTCCAGGGTCATACTTGATTCGTCCTAATCTCTCACGTCTTATCCATTTGTTCTTCACATACTTATCGATTGTGCTGCGGTGCATCTGAATCCTAACCTAAAAGGGCTTCTTCTGGCACCTTCTGGCTCTCCTATTTTTTTTTCTGTAGCTTCTTCCTGCTCGCTTTATAATCTTCGAATACTCCGTCATCTGCTAGTCTTTTGAACTTTTCGTAAGGCCTTCTTTTATTCTGGACATCATTTCCAACAGCCTTTGTTAACCACGTTTTCTGTAGCCTACCATCCTTTTCCCATCTCATTGGAACATGCCTATGCATAACTCCATGCAGATATCCCGTAAACATGTGCGATAACACTTTCTTACAGTACACCTGATCAGAGCACCTTTCGGAACACCTGATCCCAATTAATGCTTCCAACCTCCTGCCTGTGAGCTCCTTATTTTGCCATATTCAACGTTTTGCTAACTTATCTGTTCTTATCCTTCTAAATGGTATGATAAAAGATGTAGTGTGTGATCACTCTCTCCTTTGGAGTTATGATGTAGTGGCCATTACAGAGACTTAGATGCCTCAGGGACAGGAATGGTTACTTTCGGGGTCGAGTTTTGACGTTACAGAAAGACATGGAGGGAGGCAAAAGAGGTGGGATAGTGGCATTGTTGAACAGAGATAGTGACGCAGCTGTCGAAAAGGTGCACGCCATGCCGGAATTATCTACGGAGTCTCTGCGGTTGAAGATTAGTAACATGAAGAGTTGAATAACTTTTATGGGTGTTTTTAATAGGCCGCCCAATATCGAGTAGCAGATAGGGAAACAGAGCCTGGAAGTTGTAACAATAACATGTAGTCGCGACGGCAGATTTTAATTTCTCAGATATTGATTGGCATCTCCCTAGAGCAAGGGGTTCAGATGGGGTAGAGTCTGTTACGTGTGTTGCAGTAAGGTTTCGTGACACAACATGTAGATAAGCCTACAAGAGGAGAGGCTGTACTTGATTTGGTACTGGGAAAACAAACTCGTCAGGTTTCATATCTCCCAGTGGGAGGGCATTCTGGAGATAGCGTTCATAATTATATTTCTTTCACAGCTGCATGGAGAGAGATCGGAAGTGACAATTAGAAAAACACTTAATTGGAGTAAGGTCAATTATGAAGCTATCAGGCAGGAACATGGAAGCTCAATTTGTAAATATATGTGTCAGGGAAAAGTACAGAAGAAATCTGGCAAATGTTCAGGGGATGTTTTTGAGGAGACAGGAAAGTTATGGTAGGGTACAGCCAACAGCCAAATAAACTCAGCGAGCGATTTCAAGAAGCACTTGTTAGATATCAGCCGGTCTACAAATGCTACTAGTCGGTGCACAAAATTAGAACTGCACGTCTGCAGTCAGGTCGTCCATTACCACGACAGTGTCGGAGAAAATTTAATATTACCTCATTCTTGGAATGAAACTTTGTTAACTTTTGTTAGCTCGCACAAGCAGAGCAGCGTCTGCATCTTATCCTGTGGTCTTCGGGGCCTCAGTCTTCAGATAGTCAAGCTTAGCAACAGCATTTAATATTTCCACAATAAAGCAAAAGAAACTTATCATAGCAACGTAAGATGTAGGGGCAGAATTAGACCGTTTGGGTCATCGAGCCTGCTCCACCATTTCATTGTGGCTGATCCATAGAACCGTAGAATCTTAGAACATTACAAGACAGAGACAGGCCTTTTGGCCCTTCTTCACTGTGCCGAACCATTTATCTGCTTAGACCACGGTCCGGCACCTGGCCCTATCCCTCCATACACCTCTCATCCATGTACCTGTAAAAGTTTTCAATGCTAAAAGTGAGCCCGCATTTACCACATCATCTGTCCGCTATTTCCACATTCTCACCACTCTCTGCGTGAAGAAACCTCCCCCCAATTTTCCCTTTAAACTTTCCACCCTTCACCCTTAGGCCGTGACCTCTGTTGTTTTTCCTCCCCCGGCCTGAGTGGAAAAAGCCTGCTTGCATTCACTCTGTTAATACACATTATAATTTTATGCACCTCTATCAAATCATCCTTCATTCTCCTATGCTGCAGGGAATTATGTCATAACCTATTCAAGCTTACACTGTAAGTCAGTTTCTCAAGTCCCGGCAACATCCTTTTAAATCTTCTCTGCACTCTTTCAAACTTATTAATATCCTTCCTATAATTAGGTGACCAAAACTGCACTCAATACTCCAAATTCTATCTCACCAATGTCTTATACAGGCTCACCATTACATTCCAACTCTAAAAGCTTTCTTTGCAACCCTATCTACTTATGAAGCCACTGTTAGTGAGTTATGTATCTGTACTCCCATATCCCTCTGTTCTACTGCACTACTCAATGTCCTACCATTTACCTATTATGGTCTACCTTGGTGTGACCTTTCGAAGTGCAATACATCTCATCTGCCATTTTGAAGCCCATTCCTTCAACTGGTCCAAATCCCTCTGAAGTATTTGAAAACTTTCCTCACTGTCCACTACACCTCAAATCTTTGTATCATCAGCAAATTTGCTGATCCAATTTGCCATATTATCATCCAGATCATTGATATAGATAACAAATAACAACAGACCAAGCAATAATTACTGTGGCACACCACTAGTCACAGGCCTCCACTCAGAGCAGCAATCCTTCACTACCAATCTCTGGCTTCTTCCATTGAACCAATATCTAATCCAATTTACAACCCTTCCTTGTATACCTAGCGACTGAATCTTCCTAACTAACCTTCCATGCGGAACTTTGCCAAAGACCTTACAGAAATCCATGTATACAACATCCATTGCCTTCCCTTCATCCACTTTCCTGGTAACGTCCTCGGAAAACTCTAATAGATTTGTTAAACATGACCTAGCACACACAAAGCCACTCTGACTTTTTCTGATAAGTGTCTGTCTATTCAAACACTTGTAGATCCTATCTCTTAGTATTCCTTCCAATATTTTACCTACTATCGATGTCAAACTTTTCGGCCTATAATATTCCGACTTACATTTTGAGACTTTTTTAAAGAACGGTACTGCATGAGCTACCCTCCAATCCCCCGGCAGCTGACCCGTGGATATCGACATTGTAAATATTTCTGCCAGGGCCCCTCCAATTTCAAGACTTGTCCCTCTCAGGGTCCGAGAGTATACCCTGTCAGGTCCTGGGGATTTATTTACTCTGATTTGCCTCAAGACAGCAATCACCTCCTCCTCTTTAATCTGTATAAATTCCCTTACCTCCCTAATTGTTTGCCTTGTTTTCCTCGACTCCATTCCAGTTTCCTTAGTAAATAAAGATGCAAAAAAAAAACAATCAATATCTCTCCCATTTCTTTTGTCTCCATACATAGCCGACCTCTCTGATCTTCAAGTGGACCAATTTTATCCATTACTATCCTTTTTTCCTTAAAATACCTGTAGATACTCTTAGTATTATCCTTCACCCTGACTGCCACAGTAACAACATGTCTTTTTTCAGCACTCCTGATTTATTTCTTAAGTATACTTTTTATACTCCTTAAAAGTATATAAAAATTACTCTTTTTATACTCCTCAAGCAAATGATCTCCTCCCTGTTGCCTATACATTTTCTACATCTCTCGATTCTTCTCCATCAGAATTCCAAAATCCCCCGAGAACAAAAGTTCCTTATTCTTATTCAAGCTCTCCAAGGGAAAGGCACGAAGACCCAAGCAGTTTGGCACCGGTGTCGTCGCAGAGCAATGAGTTGTTAAATGCCTTGCTGAAGGACACAACAGGCTGCCTCAGCTGAGGCTTGAACCAGTGACCATCAGATCACTAGACCAATGCCTTATCCACTAAGCCACGCACCAACACTTTCACCCTTAGCCCATGCCTTTTTTTTTCTCCCCTAGCCTCAGCGTAAAACAGTCTGGTTGCATTCACTCCATCTATACCCATCATTATTTTATATACCTCTATCAAATCTCCCCTCATTCTTCTACGCTCCAGGGAATAAAGTCCTAACCTATTCAACCTTTCTCGGTAACGCAGTTTCTCGAGTCTCGGTAATGTCCTTGCAAACCTTCTCTGAACTCGTTCAACATTATAAATATCTTTCCTGTAATTCGGTGACCAAAACTGCACACAATGCTCCAATTTCGGTTATACCAATGTCTTATCCAAACTCACCATTTTTTCCCAACTCTCATACTCAATACTTCGATTTATAAAGGCCAATGTACTAAAAGCTCTCTTTCCAACCCTATCGACTTGTGAATCCCTCGAAGGTGTAAAAAAGAGTTAGAAAATACTTACGAAAGAAATCAGGAGGGGTAAAAGAAGACATGAGGTTACTTTGGCAGTCAGGGTGAAGGATGATCCTAAGAGCCTCTATGGGTATGTTCAGTGCAGACGGATAGTAATGGATAAGATTGGTGCTCTTGAAGATCAGAGTGGTAGGCTATGTATGGAACCAAAATAAATGGGAGAGATATTAGCTGGGGTTTTTGCATCAGTATTTACAAAGGAAATTAGGGTATTGTGTATCTGTATCCCCAGATCCTTCTGTTCTACAGGACTCCTCAGTGCCCTACCATTAACCCTGTATGTTCCACCTTGATTTTCCCATCCAAAATGCAATACCTCACACTTGCCTGTATTAAACACCATCTGCCATTTTCCAGTCCGTTTGTCCAGCTGGTCCAAATCCCTCTGCAAGCTTTGAGAACCTACCTCACTGTCCACTACATCTCCAATCTTTGTATCATCGGCAAATTTGCTGATCCAATTTACCTCATTATCATCCAGATCAATGATACAGATGACAATTAACAATGGACCCAGCACTGATCTCTGTGGCACACCACTAGTCACAGGCCTCCACTCAGGGAATAAATTATCCACTACCACTCTCCGGCTTCTCCCATTGAGCCAATGTCGAATCCAGTTTACTACTTTACCATCGATACCTCGCAACTGAGTCTTCTAAACTAACATCCAATGTGGGACCTTGTCAAAGGCTTTACTGAAGTCCATCTCTGCAGGCCATTTTCTCGCACTCTCGTTCCATCTCCACGGTACCTCTCCTACCACCAGCTATCGCTTCCTCTCTTTCACAGCTGTTCAGCTTGTGTTTTTTGTTGTCAGTCTGACTCAGTTGTCAAAACCGGCTTCCGCTGACAACGGTTACTTCTCGTTCCTGAGCTCAGACACGCAGAGGATCCTCGACAGGATAGACGACCGCGAAGCTTCCATGAATAAGAAACGCACAAATACAGGCTCACGGGCACCTTCCCGAGGTGAGTGGGGCAGAAAGACGGAGGGAAGGAGTTTCAATTTCAGTCTGACTCCGAGAGCGGAAAGTGGAAGTGTGAAAGTTGGAAGTGTGGATGGAAACCACCTCTGCGTTTGACCCTGGGGGCTTGTGATGGCACATTGGGGAGGGAGCGTCACTCTGTGTCAAAGCCCAGGACTTGTGAGACGCTGCACAGGGAGATTCACTCTGTGTTTGACTGGGTCGATGATGAGGAAGCCTCAGCCAATTTCTGAACCTGATATATCGTACGTGGAGCCTAAAGCCTAAACCCTCTCTGTGCCCCATGTCCGTAGAGAAGGAAGTCAGATTCATCTTTATTGCCTTTACTGTGGTCATGTAATTTGCCCATTGCTGTCGAGAAACCTCAGGGCAAACTGACAGCTGACCCGAATGATTCGCTGTTTGAGAATATGTCAGAGGGAACGCGCAGGACAGGCGACACAGAGGGAGCAATGTGAGGGGGTGGGGACGTCAGTGACGCTGGCGTGCTTTGGGAAGGGTGGCATGGAGCGACTGGCATAGGAGGGCATTATCGAGGCACCATTGTGGAGTGGGGTGTAGAGAGTGTGAGGTGGGAGAACGGAATGTCATGGGGGGCAGTGTTGTGGAAGTGACGCGGTCGAGGCGGTGGGGTGGAAGGGTGAATGAGAGGGGAGCGCTTAGAAGGCGAAAGGAGGGAGGGTTGTGGAATGGCAGGTGAATAAGGAGCACCGTAAGAAGGGTGGTGTTTAGAGAGGGCAATGAGAGATGCGGTGATGAGGGAGCCCCCTAAAATATATATTTGATCTCTCGAATTTTCCATCTCCTCCCCCCCGCATTCTGGACAAACCTTACCTCTTCCCCTTTTCTCTCCATTTCCCTCTCACACTCATTCTTCTGTTTCCCCTCTCTTCAATCTATCCCTCTTTTCCCATCGCATCGACTCTCCCCACTCTTATTCTCTTTCTCCCCCTTGGCCCTCATCATCCCCTCTCTTTACCCTCTAACTATTCTCCCCATACTGCTCTCTCTCATTGGCTCCTCTCTAACGCCCCCTCCCCTCTCTATTCGTCCTTGAACCTCTCTCTCTTCCGTGCCCCTCTCTCCCTGCTCGCTATCTGTCCCACTATTCCCTCGCTCTCACTCTCTCCCTTTCCCTCCCTCTTTACCTCCTCTTTTGCCTCCCTCTCGCGTGATTATTCTGTCCGCTCTCTAACTATCTCCCAGTATCTCTCTACCCCTTTTTACCCATTAACTTTTCCGTCTCTCATTGCTCACATTCTTAATCCTCTCTCCTCTGTCACCATTCCCCTGACACCCACTCTGGATCTCTTTCTGCACTCTTTCCCTCACTCTCTCGTTCCTTTTGACTCTTCCATCCTCTCTCCCCCAATATTTCTCCATCCTGTACTTTCAACTCTCTCACCCCTTTGTCTCGCCTCCTAATCCTACTCTCCGCACTGACTACCTCACTCCCCTCACCTCACTTTACCCCTCTCTATCCTATTTCTCCTCGTTCTCTTTCCCCAATTCTGCTCCATTTTCCCACCCATCGCCACTCTTCAGTCACCCACTCTCAACAACTCAATCGATCCATTTCACTCTCTCTGTCGTTGTACTCCCTATCTCGCTTCCCTCTCTTGCCTCCCTTCAACCCGTACGCTGTCCCCAACCTTATCCCCCCACCGTCTCTGTAACCTCTTCACTTCCCTCTGCACCTAACTGTCCCCGATTCTCCATCGCGCTGCCTCATACTTGTTTATCTCTCTCTCGCAGACGATCTGACCTCCACCTACACCGAGCTGAACATTCGGAAAGTCGAACGCCTCAGCAATAGACAAGCAGGTCAGTGATGGAACAACGACGTCATTCTGGAGGGCTCACATGTCATACTCCCAAATGCTCAACTGTGTAATGCATTCGTCTCCACCAATTCCCTGGCAGCTTGTTCCACAGACTGACCACCAACTGGGTAACAGACGGTTGTCAATCGGCTCACCAGTTGAATCTTTTTTCCCCTCTCTCCTTATACCTGTACGCTCAGGTCCTCGATTGACCAAGTCTAGGGAAAATAATAGCGCCCATTCACTCTGACTGTGCTCCTCGTGTCTTTGTATACCCTTGAAAGGTCATCCCTGCGCTGCAAGGAATAAAGTCGCAATCAACCCAACCTCTTTCCCTAACTCAGTCCTCGGTCTCCCGGCAACGTCGTCGAAAATTTCCCCTGCACTCATTTCCAGTTCGATGGCATCTTTCCAGGAACAGGACGACCAACACTGAACACCATACTCCACGTGTGACCTCACCGACGTCCTGTACAACTGTAACATGAGCGCCTTACTCTTGTACGCAATAGCCGATAGACAATGGACAATAGAGGCAGGAGTAGGCCATTCAGCCCTTCGAGCCAGCATCCCCATTCAATGCGATCATGTCTGGTCATCCACAATCAGTACCCCGTTCCTGCCTTCACCCCTTATCCCTTGTCTCCGCTATCTAACTCTTTCTTGAAAACATCCAGAGAATTGCCCTCCACTGCCTTCTTAGGTAGAGCATTCCATAGATCCACAACTCTATGGGTGAAGAAGCGTTTCCTTAACTCAGTTCTAAATGTCCTACCCCTTTGTCTTAAACTGTGTCCCCTGGTTCTGGACTCCACCAAGATAGGGAACATGTTTACTGCCTGTTGTGTGTCCAATCCTTTAATAATCTTATATGTTTTAATCAGATCCCCTCTCATCCTTCTAAATTCCAGTGTATACAAGCCCAATTGCTCCAATCTTTCAACATATGACAGTCCCGCCATCCCGGGAATTAACCTCGTGAACCTACGCTGCACTCCCTCAGTAGCAAGAATGTCCTTCCTCAAATTTGGAAACCAAAACTGAACACAATGCTCCAGCTGTGGTCTCACCAGGGCCGTATACAAATGCAGAAGGACCTCTTTGCTCCAATACTCAACTCCCCTCGTTATGAAGGCCAACATGTCATTGGTTTTCTTCATCGCCTGCTGTACCTGCATGGTTTGCATGAACAAGAACACCTAGATCTCGATGTATTTACCCTTTTCCTAACTTGACACCATTCAGATAGTAATCTGTCTTCCGATTCTTGCCACCAAAGTGGGTAAGCTCACATTTATCCACATTAAATCGCATCTGCCAAGTATCTGCCCATTCACCCAACCTGTCTAACTCACCCTGCATTCTCCTAAAATCCTCCTCATATTTCACACTGTCACCCTGCTTTGTGTTATCTGCAAATTTGCTAATGTTACTCTTTATCCCTTCATCTAAAACATTAATGTATATTGTAAATAGCTGCGATCCCAGCACTGAGCATTGCGGTACTCCACTAGTTACTGCCTGCCATTCTGAAAAGGACCCGTTAATCCCTACTCTTTGTTTCCTGTCTGCCAACCTATTTTCTGTCCATGTTATTTCCCTACTCCCAATACCATGTGCTCTAATTTTGCCCACTATTCTCCTATGTGGGACTTCATCAAAGGCTTTCTGAAAGCCCAGGTGCACTACATCCACTGGCTCTCCTTGTCCATTTTCATAATTACATCCACAACAAATTCCAGAAATTAATCAAGCATTATCCCCCCACTTCATCCATGATGACTCGATCGATCGTGCTATTGCTATCCAAATGTGCCGCTATTTAATCTTTTATAATTGACTTAGCCTATAGTCAGGCTAATGTCCTGTTCACCCACTCCATGCTCCCCCTGTCCGACTCCATGTTCCGCGGCGATACCAGCTCCCTGTTTCCAAGTCCCAGGTTCGCGGCGATCCTAGTCCCTAGTCCCCCTAGTCTGAGGTTCGTGTTCCTGTTTGACCTTGATTTTCCGATCTTCTATGTAGCGAGTAAGAAACACCATTTTATTGTACCAATAAAAAAGTGTTTGTGTCGTTCCCCAGCACCCTTGCCACAGCTTGACATACCTAACCCTCTCTGCCCACCTGTCTGTCCTTTTGATTGGACGTATACGCTTGAATGTTCTTTTCCCAGCCCTGGTCCTCTTGCAGCTATGTCTATGTTATTCCTATAACATCTTACTTGCCATTTTCCAACTGAGCCTCAAGCTCATCCGCTTTATTTCTTATACTTCGTTCATTCATGTATACTACTTTTCATCCATCACTTCCCTCGCTTCTAACATCGATCCCTCTTGCACTTGGCCATACTCTCCGATCACTTCCTGAGCGTTCTGCCGCTTTAATTCTGCTTTCGTTCTTACGTTTTCTTATTCACTCTTTTCCTTTAACTCCATCCTTGTATTTACAGTTCGTCCCCGCTCCCCCCACTTACTAGTTTAAACACACCCGTGTAGCAGTGGCAAACCTACCTGCCAGAATGCTGGCCCCCCGCCTGTTAAGGTGCAAACCGTCCCTTTCCTTCTTCTCCATCCACACAGCCTGTTGACTTCTTCTCCTCGTTCTGTCGCCCCATTCTCTCCCATTCT
Source organism: Hypanus sabinus (assembly GCF_030144855.1). Lineage (NCBI taxonomy): Eukaryota > Metazoa > Chordata > Chondrichthyes > Myliobatiformes > Dasyatidae > Hypanus > Hypanus sabinus. Next base: position 44,236 of record NW_026779253.1, read on the forward strand.
CCAGCCGAGCGCCTTCATCTCTGACCCTATTTCCGCTATCGATCCATCCCTCTATCGGCTGCTCTGTTTCCACCTCTCTCTCCATTCACTTCCTCATCTCCCTCAAATTGTGTCACCGTCTCTCACTCCGCCACACCATTCTCTTCCTGTCCCTTGCCCTTCTGTTTGTCTCTCTCTCACATTCTCTTGCTTTGTTTCCCAGATGGACTGGACCCCACCTACTCTCAGCTGAACCTTCGCCAAAATGAAGTTCTCATCGCGAAGGAAGAAGATCCTCCTCTTGCGTCGGGACGAGGAAGTCAGGCAGGTCAGAGTTCACGTTGATGACGTAATTCTGAAGTAGTCACGTGAAAAACGCACACGTGTACAAGTGGTAATGCATTTGCATCGACCATTTCCTCTGGCAGTTCCTTCCGCAGACGGCGCACCGTTTTTTAAACAAAAATTGTCATCCTGGTACACAGTTAAATCCCTTTCTGCTCTCTCCTCGGAACTGTGCGCTCTGTTCCTTAATTCTCCAAGTCTATAGAAAATGACTCTGTGCATTCACCTTGTCTGTGCCCCACGTGGTTTTATAAACCTCTGTAAGTCACCTATGAACTCCAGGGTATAAAATCTTAATCTGTCTGATTTCTCTCCATAATTCAGTCCCTAGAGTCTCGCCAATATCCCCGTAAAGCTCCCTCTGCAAACTTTGCTGCTCAGTGGCATTTCACATGGAGCAGGTGGACAAGAACTGAGCACTATACTCCAGGGTCCTGTACAACTAAGTCCTGTACAATGCAAAGTGACCTCTCGACTCCTGTACTCATAGCCTTGATTGATGAAGATGCAATCTTTACCGCCCTATCCACCCTTGACCTTAATTTCTGGGAAATGTTTTCGCGTAGCCCTGTGGCTATTTATTCTCTAATACTTCCCAGAGATCCTCCTCTTCACAGTGACTGTCTCACGCTGCTTGTCTTCCTGAAATAAAACAGCTTGCACTTACCCAAATTAACTTGCATAACAGGAAAAACTGAAACCTAAACCTACCTTGCCTCGCCCGTTTCCGCCTAAGCTCGTTGAGCCAATGTCCTTAAGCCTTCACTCAGCTCCCGGCCAATCCACTGCCAGCTGTATAAGGCTGTGTCCTTCTCAAATCTTCCCCGCTTCACTGCCCGACGTCACACGCCTGCGCAGTTCCGACACTCTTAACTCCGATGAGAAGAAGAAAAAAAAATCAAAATGGCTCTCTACGAACTCCCGTTCTGACCCTCCGACTTCCTTCTCCAAATGCAACACTGCCATGAAGTGCTCGGTATGCAACTGGCACCTCTCCTGTCTGCAATGTATGTGAGTGTCCCGGATGACAGTTGAGATGAGTGGTTTGGTCCGTTAGCAGATGCTACGATGATGGGTGATGGTGTGGATCGTGTAGAAGACCAGAAATGAATCCAGTGGGATATGGATCAGTTACAGATATGGGCTGGAGAAACGGCAGATGGAGTATCACACGGACAAATGTGTAATGTTGCACCTTGTTAGGTCAAATATTAAGAGATAGCGCACACTGAAAACCAAGACCCTAAACAGTGTTGATTAGCAGAAGGAGATTAGGGGCCAAAGTCGTTATCCGTGGGTACCCTTTCTGGGGTGTTTATCCAGGCATAGAACACGCTTGACTTTATCTTCGGGGGCACCGGGTTCAAATATTCAGGAAGTTATGTTGCAGCGTTATCAAAATTTCTGATTAGTCTGCATCCGGCGTATTGTACACAGTTCTGTTCACCACATTATTGGGAGGATTAGAATGCCTTGGATAGCCTCCGGAGATTTTGAACGGGAGATCCGACAGATGTTTCTAAGATCACAAGAGGCATAGACTGAGTCGACAGACAGTACCTTTTTCCAAAGTTGAAATATCTCATATCAGAGGGAATGCATTCGGGACAACATTGCAGGCCCATTCCTGTACTCCGATGGGTGGTCTCTATTCTATACCTGGAAATAATAAAACAATTTACTAAATCTACGAGGCAGGACATTCTAAACACACAAAGCCTACTTGAATATCCAGATTTCCATCCAAATCCTTGCCACTAGGAACAGAGGTCGTAGGGCGAATCGGTGCACTACACCACGATTCACGGACGTCCGCCGCTCTCTGAGGTCTGTACCCAGGCCAACTCTGAGCCCAAATTCCCAGTTCACCGTGAATCCCAGTCACCGCAACCTTGTCAATGTATCTCCCATGAAAGTGACGTTGCTGAATGCCCGTCTAAAATCAAGAGTTTCTCACCCCAATGAACTGCATGTTCAACTGTGATCTCTTCCTACGTCCATGGAATCTTAGAACTATAGAAGTTTACAGCATGTAGAACAGGCATTTTGGCCCTTCCTGCCTGTCCAAAACCATTTTTCTGCCTCGTCCCACAGACCGGAACCTGGTCCATACACCTCTCATCCATTTACCTTTCCAGGTTTTTTTCTTAAATATAAAGTTAGCCCGCTTTTACCACTTCATCTGGCATTTCATTCCACACTCAACAACACTCTCGGTGTGAAGAAGCCCCCACCCCATCTTCTCTTTTCCCCTTCACCCTTAACTCATGTCCTCTGTGTTTTTCCCTCTAGCCTCAGTGGAATAAAAATGTTTGCTTGCATTCACTCTATCTATACCTATTTTCTAGAGAGCAGGAAAAATTTTAATTGGGGTAAGGCAGATTATGAGGCTATAAGGGTTGACACTTGAGTGTGTGAATTGGGAAGATGTTTTTGCAAGGAAATGTACTATGGCCATGTGGTCGATGATTAAGTATATGTTGCATTGAGCCAATGTCTAATGCAATTTACTGCCTCACCATGTATACCTAGTGATTGAACAATCCAAACTACCCAGACAGAATATAAGGATTTGATCCTCCAACCTGAGTGTAGCTTCATCTTGACAGTAGAGGAGGTCATGGATAGACATATCAGAATGGGAGTAGGACATGGAATTAAAATTTGTGGCCACTGGGAGATCCTGCCTGCTCTGACGGACAGAGCGTAGATGTTCAGCCAAACGGCCCCCAGTCTGCGTCAGGTCTCAACAATATATAAGGCCGCACCGGGAGAACCGGACACCAGCAGAAAGCAGAAAGAGAGGGCTGATGGGAAGATGTGCTTCGTCGTAGTGTTATAAGGTGAGCGTTGGGATCGGATCATTTTGTGTCTGTTGCTTGAATTTCCAGCATCTGCAGTTTTCCTCGATTTATAAATTCCTGGATTACTTTTAGAGCCTTTTTAAACAACGGAAGAACATGAGCTGTCCTCCAATCCTCCGGCACCTCACCCATAGATACCGACATTATGAATATATCTGCCAGGGCTACTGCAATTTCAATACTTGCCTCCTTCAATGTTCGTGGGAATACCCTGTCAGGTCCTGAGGATTTATCTACTCTGATTTGCCTCAAGATAGCAAGCACCTCTCTTCCTCCCTCCCCAACTCTACCTCCGCCTCTCTCACCGCGTTCTCCCTCCTCATTCTTTCTCACGCAACTTCCTGTCAATCGCCCCCTCACCCTCTCCCCCTCTTTGCCCATCGCGCTCCTCCTCTGCCTCCTTGTCACTCTCCTCTCTCTCACACTGCTTTCCCTAAATCTTTCTCTTGTTGTCTCACATGTCTGCCCATCACTTGCTTCTCTCTTCTCTCTCCCGTTCTCATTTCTCTTTATCCGCTTATTCCCTCCCCTATTCATACGTCTGTCACGCTCTTTCTTATCTGCATGACCAACTCTCTACCAAACGGTCTTATCTCCACTTAATCAGAGGTGAACTTCTGGAAAGAGGGTCCCCGCATCGATGAGGACGAAGGTCGTCCCTTTGCCTCGGGATCAGACGGGCTGTCAACCACTGCACAAGCGGTCAGAGTTTACAGTGATGAAGTCATTCCAAGGGGTCACTTGACTCACTCTCAAGTGTCCCTGTTTCCAATTCATCTGCATCGACCTCTTCCTCTGTTAGGTTCCATAGGCTGACCACCATCTGGGTAAAAGTGATTGTCTCTTGACACCCTAATTAAAACCTTTTATCAACTCACCCTAGACCTGTACCCTCTGCTCTCTTTTCTCCAAGTGTAGGGAAAATAGCTGTACACAATCACCGCTAGTAGTTTTACTCCCCCGTGTAAGTCACCCCTACTTACCATATATATAACATACAATGACAGCACGGAAACATACCATCTCGGCCCTTTTTGTCCGTGCCGAACGCTTACTCTCATTTAGTCCCACTGACCCGCACTCAGCCCATAACTCTCCATTACTCTGACAATACGGAACCTACCTGTACCACTTCTACTGGCAGCATGTTCCACACAGCTACAACTCTCTAAGTAATGCAATTCGCCCTTGTGTTACCCTTGAACACGTGTATGAACATTTCTTGCTTGAATCTCACTTACCCTCAATGGAAAAAAGCCAATCCACGTCAACTCTATCTATCCCCACATAAATTTAAATACCTCTATAAAGTCCCTGATCAACCTTCTACGCTCCAAGGAATAAAGGCCTAACTTGTTCAATCGTTCCCTCTAACTTAGATGCTGAAACCCAAGTAACATTCTAATAAATCTTCTCTGTACTCTCTCTATTTTGTTGACATCTTTCCTGTTATTCGTTGACCAGAACTGTACACAATACCCCAAATTCTCCCTTACCGATGGCTTGTACAATTTTAACATTACATCCCAACTCCTGCACTCAATGCTCTGATATATAAAAGCAAACATACCAAAAGCTTTCTTCACCAACCTATCCAGGTGAAATTACACCTTCAGGGAACTATGTACCAGTATTCCCAGATAACTTTGCTCTACTGCATTCTTCAATGCCCTACCATTTACCGTCTGTGCCCTATTTGGATTTTCCTACCAAAATGTAGCACCTCACACTTGTCAGCATTAAATTCCATCTGCCATCGTTCAGCCCACTGTTCTAACTGTCCTAAATCTCTCTGCAAACTATGAAAACCTCCTTCGTTATCCACAACGCCACCTACCTTAGTATCATCTGCATAGTTACTAATCCAATTTTACACCCCATCATCCAGATCATTAATGTATGAGACAAAAAACTTTGGACCCAGTACAGATCCCTGAGATACACCACTAGTCACCATCCTACAAACTGACGAACAGTTATCCATCACTACTCTCTAGCATCTCCTATCCAGCCACTGTTGAATACATTTTACTACTTCAAGATTAATAGCTAAAGATTGAACCTTCCTAACTAACCTTCCGTGCTTAACCTGGTCAAATATAGTGCATATAGACTGAAGTCCATATAGACAACATCCGCTGCTTTACCCTCGTCAACATTCCCCAAAACCTCTTAAAAAAAATTAATATTTGTCAAACACAACCGTCCACGCACAAATCCATGTTGACTGTTCCTAATCAGACCCTGTCTATCCAGATAATTATATATACGCTCTCTAAGAATAATTTAAAATTACTTACCCACCACTGACGTCAAACTGACAGGCCAATAATTGCTAGGTTTACTCTTAGAACACTTTTTTAAACTGTGCAACTACATGAGCAATACGCCAATCCTCCGGCACCATCCCTGTTTCTAATGGCATTTGAAATATTTCTGTCAGAGCCACTGCTATTTCTACACTGACCTCACTCAAGGTCCAAGTGAATAACCTGTCAGGACCCGAAGATTTCTCCATTTGTATATTCCTTAAAAGCGCCAGGACTTCCTCCTCTGTAATCGTCATAGTTTCGATAACTTCCCCACTCGTTTCCCTTCCCTTACCCATTTCAATATCCTTCTCCTTAGTGAATGCTGAAGAAAAAAAAAATGTTCAATATCTCCCCCATCACTTTCGGCTCCACTCTGATTCTCTAAGGGACCAATTTTATCCCACACTATCCTTTTGTTATTAATATAACTGCAGTGACCCTTTTGATTTACTTGCCATTTTGCAAAGCAACTTCGTATATTCTTTCAGCTTTTCTAATGTATTTTTAAGATTCTTCTTACATTATTTAAATTCCTCGAGCACCTCATTTCCTCCATGTGCCAATATTCTTGTACATATCTCTCTTTTTCGTAACCAAGTTTCCAATATCTCTTGAAAACCATGGCTTTCACAAACATTTAACCTTACCTTTCAACCTAGCAGGCACGTAACGATTCTGTACCCTCAAAATCTCATCTTTAAATGACCGCCATGTCTCTATTACATTTTTCCCATAAAACAAATTGTCCCAATCCACTCCTTCTAAATCCATTCACATCTCCTCAAAGTTAGCATTTTTCCAATCAAATATCTCAACCCTAGTTCCAGTCAAATCCTTTTCCATAATTATATTGAAACTAATGGTATTGTGTTCACTGGACCCAATGTGCTCCCAAACACATACCTCCGTCACCTGACCTATTTCATTATCTAACAGAAAATCCAACACTGACCTTTCTCCGATTCGTTTCTCTAGGTATTGCTGCAATTAACTATGCTGCATACATTTTACAAACTCCAAACCATCCATCCCTTTTACAGTATGGGCTTCACAGTCTATGTGTGGAAAATTAAAATTTCCCTCAATAACAACCCTGTGCTTTTTACAAATATCTGCCATCTCCTTGCAAATTTGCTCGTCCACTTCTTGCTCCCCATTTGATGGTTTGTAATACTCTCCTATAAGCGTTACTACACCTTAGACCTTAGCCCTCTAATCTGTCCTTCCACAGCACCGCTGTAATATTTTCTCTGACAAGCAACTCAACACCTCCGCCTCTTGCCCCTCTGATTCTATCACACCTGAAGCAACGAAATCCAGGAATATTTAGTTGCCAATCACAATCCTCCTGGAGCCATGTTTCACTAATAGCAACAACATCATGTTTCCATGTATCAATCCATGCTCTAAGTTCATCCAACTATGGACCTCGAAATCCATCTCCTCACCCTCCCTCTTGGGAATACTGAGAACTCCATCCGAGATATCGCGGACCTTGGCACCAGGGAGGCAACAGTCCTTGCAGGAACCTTGTTCTCTTCCACAGGATCTCCTATCTGTCCCCGATACCATCGAATCCCCTATCAGTACTGCTCTCCTCTTTTCCCTCCTTCCCTTCTGAGCTGAGGCTCCAGTCTCGGTGCCAGAGACGTAACAACTGCAACTTGTCCCTGGTAGGTCGTCTCCACCTGCAGTATCCAAAACTGTATACGTATAGTTGATGGGAACGGCCGCAGTGCACCCCTAAATTGAACTTCAAATTTGCGCGACTTCTCTCCAGAACTCAGTCCCTCGAGTCCCGACAACATTGTTCTCCTCATTTTCTCTCCTCCACTCACACATTACCCTCCCAAACATCGGCGCCACTCTCCTACCCCATTTTCCTGCATTGTATCCAGATTCTCCCCACCAATCTCCTACAAACATTTCCCCACCTATGGCCTTCTTTCTCCCCATCTCTCCCACACCACCCGTCCGTCCTCTCTCCCCAGCTCCCTCCCTGTACTCCCTCCTACCCTTATTTCCTCCCTGTCACTTTCTCTCGCCCCACTCTCGCCCTCCCAGCGACTCTCACACCAATCCTGTGCCCTCTCGTTTCCGAAACCTGAGGAAAGTCTGTGTTCATTCACCCTGTCTGTGCCCCTCGTGGTTTTATACAACTCTGTAAGGTCGCCCCTGCGCTCCAAGGAATAAAGTCCCGAACTGTCCGACCTCTCTCCATGCCTCACTCCCCCGAGTCCAACATCCTCGTAAACATCCAGCACAGTTGCCTTTCCTATATCAGGGCGACCGACACTGACCAAGAGCGGCGTCACTGTACATCTGCCACGTGACCTCCCGACTCCTGTACCATAATCTTCCAGAGCGGTGTACCATCTGAGACCTTGTTAAAGTCCAGGTAGATTGCATTATTCCCCGTGCCTGATCTGTCCTTCCCGAGTAAATTTGTCGACAACTCTCTCTGGGTCTCAGGCCATCCAGTATCTCTCTCCCTCCTCCATCTTCCACCCTTCGGATCTCCCCCCTCCCTCCTTCTCTCACCGCTCCTTTCATTCTCCGTCTCTCCCTCCGTTTCTCACTTCCATCTCCCAGAGTGTTACCATCTGGGATATGTGACAGTATTTGTTAAAGTCAGTGTACATTTTATCAACCAATCAAGGCAAACAGGTGCACCGGAATCAAATCAGTCTAATCTCCCCTGGCCTAACCCCCTTATACAGAGCAGCCCAACAATAGGTCACTGAAGTCCCTATCCATCACGCCTGGAACACTGCGCTGATCAGCCGTCCAGCTGTCTCACTCCAAAGATGGAATTCTGACATTTTCTCTCTCGTCGACACTGTCTACATTTCCTGCTGTCTCCGTGAAGCAGCCAGAATAACCATAAACTCCCATCTAACACATCCGGACTCCCTCCCATCGGGGAGAAAGGTACGAAAGCACGTCGGACCAGTCTCAAGGACGGCTTCTGGCCCGGTTCTATCGGGTGATATAACGGCCTCCCCGGACGATCAGATGGACTCCTCACCTCACGATCTACATTGTCGTGGCCCCTTACACTTTATCGTCGGCCTGCACTGTCCTCTCTCTGTTACCGTGACGCTTTATTCTGCAGGACCACTCCTGTTTGTGATGGATATAGAAACATTCAAACATAGAAAACAGACAACACAATACAGGCTCTTCGGTCCATAAAGTTGTGACGAACATGTCCCTACCTTAGAACAACCTAGGACTTAACCATAGCCCTCTATGGTTCTATATCATGTAGCCATCCAGGAGACCCATGAAAGACCCGATCGTTTCCGCCTGCCACACCGCCGCCTGCAGCCTATTCCATGCACTCACCACTCGCGAAGTAAAAAAAAACTTACCCCTGAAATCTCCTCTGTACCTACTTCCAATCACCTTAAAGGCCAGTCCTCTCGTGCGAGCGATTTCAGTCCTGGGAAAAAGCCTCTGACTCTCCGCACGATCAATGCCTCACATCATCCTGTTCACCTCTATCAGGTCACCTCTCATCCTCCATCGCTTCAAGGAAAAAAGGCTGAGTTCACTCAACTTATTCTCATAAGTCATGCTCTCAAATCCAGTAAACATTCTTGTCACCTCCTCTGCACCCTTTCTCTGGATTCTACGACTTTCCTATAGTGAAGGCAACAGAACTGTGCACAGTTCTCCAGGTAGGGTCTGACCTAGGGTTCTATAGATCTGCAACATTACCTCTCGGCTCCTAAATTCAATTCCACGATTGATGAAGGCCAATACACCATACGAATTCTTAACCACAGAGTCATCCTGCGCAGCTGCTTTGAGCTAGGACCCCATGAACCCTCTGATTCTCCACACTGCCAAGAGTCTTACCATTAATACTATATTCTGACATCGTACTTGACCTGTCAAAATGAACCACTTCAACAGGGTTTCGGCCCGAGAAGTCGTCACTACCTCCTCCCATAGATGCTGTCCAGTCTGCTGAGTTCTGTCAACATTTTGTATGTTTATTTATTTCTATCATCTGCAGATTCACTCGTCGTGCACGTCACACATAACTGGGCTGAACTCCATCTGCCACTTCTCAGCCGGTTTTGCATCCCGCTGTAACATCTGACAACCCTCCAACAGTCCACAAAACCCCAAACATTGTGTCATCCGCAAACCTCCGAACCCATCCCTCCACGTCATCATCCAGTTCATCTATAAAAGTCACGAAGAATACGCGTCCCAGAACAGATCCCTGATGCACTTCACTGGTAACCGACTTCCATGCAGAATATGACCAGTCTGCAACCACTCTTTGCCTTCTGTGGGCAGGCCAGTTGTGGATCCACAAAGCAATATCCCCTTGGATCCCATTCCATCTTACTTTCAAAGTAAGCCCTGCATGGGCTACCTTACAAAATGCTAAGCTGAAATCCATATACACTGCATCAACTGCTCTTCCTTATCAATGTGTTTAGTATCCCCACAAAAATGCAATCAGTCTCGTAAGGCACGATCTGCCATTTACAACGCCATGCTGACAACTCCTAAACATATTATACCTCTGCAAATGTTCATAAATCCTGCCTCTCCGGATCTTCTCCATCAACTTACCAAAAGCTGAGGTAAGACTCACTGGTCTATAATTTCCTGGGCTATCTCCTCTCCCTTTCTTGAATAAAGGAACAACATCCACAACCTACCAGCACTCCGGAAACTCCCACGTCTCCATTGATGATGCAAAGATCATCGCCAGAGACTCAGCAATCTCTCCCCTCGCCTCCCACAGTAGCCTGGGCTATATTTCGTCCGGTACCGGCGATTTATCCAATTTGATAGTTTCCAAAATTACCATTACATCCTCTTTCGTAACATCTACATGCTCAGGCTTTTCAGTCTGCTGCAAGTCATCACGACAATCACTAAGATACTGAAGTAAAGTATTCATTAAGCAGTTCCTATTGTCTTATTAAATATTTATTGTGATCTTCTGGTCGTGTGGTCTCCCCACAGCTGCGCATGAACAACAGTCGAAAGTGAAGATCGGAAATAGACCGTTCCGTCTGATCTGCCTACTCTGCCTAGTTACATCTGCCCTAATTGTGACAGTGGCCGGTCTCTCGATCCATGGTGAGTGGAACCGGCTCCGTGTGGAGTCAGACCGTAAATAAAGAGAGTGGACTAAACTGTTATTGTAAAACACCACAACGACACCGACACGGCCCTTACCGTAACACCGGGTAAAACCCATCACCATAACACGGACACACCCCTAACCGTGATAAAAATACGGCCTGAACCGTAACACAGTCAAGACTCGTCCTGACACCCACACGCCATTCACTGTCGACCTCGTCCCGGCCGCCGAAACAAGCAAAGCCGAGGTCTCGAGGCCTTCTCCTCCGGAGATTCCGGACCGCACGGTAGCAGCGGTAGCGAAGCGGGAATTTCAGAAGATTCTCCAGATGTTCCTCCACGCTCTCACGTCTGTCTCCATCAAATCAGGATTGTGCTCGGATCCCTACTTAACAGGTAACAGATATCCATCTCCAGAGAGGCCGCGCGTGCTGCCACGCGCCGCCATTTTCTCCTCCTTTACTGGGACACCCTTCACCGTCACACTGACATAAAACTCTCTGTGACCCGTGCGGTAGCGCGATGCTGACTCACGTATCACTGCAAACGCGAATCATCCTTCACCATCTCTCTCAGTATCGCAGATACGTCAGTCTCTTAAACGAATGCAGAGCGATCTCAGTCACCAGTTCACTGAGATGGAAACGAAGTACAGATCTGTCAACGAAACCAAGGCTGAAATCTGTGAAATTTTGACCAGCAGAAGAGGTGAGGCACCATCCCCCTCTTTCACCCGCTCCTCGTCACAGGGCAGGCATGGAGAGATGAAGCGTCACTCTGTGCTTGACATCGGGAGTGTATGGTTATGGTATGGAGTGTGATTCAGTCTATGTCTTACTCTGGGAATATCTGACGGGACAGTATGGATCCAGCTTCACTCTGTGCCTGACAGCGGGATTGTGTGATCGGACAGTGCACAGAGAGGTTCACCCCATGTCTGACACCTGAAGTGCGTTATCCACCGTAGAGAGAGAGCTTCACTCTGAATCCCGGAGTGTGTGACGGGACGGGCTTTACTCTGTGTCTGAATTCGGGATTATGTGGTGGGACCGTGGAGAGAGAGGGACTGTATTTGATTCCAGGACTGTGTGATGGGAGAGTGCAGATGGAAGTAAGGTGACGTAAGGAGGGAGATTCACACTGTGTCTGACCAAGGCCTTGTGTGACTGGACTTTGTGGAGCGATCTTAATTCTGATCTCTGACGTAGGGGATGTGTGAGGGGCGGTGTGGGGTGAGCTTCACTCTGTGGTTGACGCTGGGAGTGTATGCAGAAACCGTGAGACAAGAGTTTCATTCTTCGTCTATCTCCTAAAATGTGCGACGGGACATTTTGGATGGAACCCAAATTACTGTCTTCACTCCATGTCTTTATCCGGGTGTCAGTAATCGGACGGTGCTGAAGGAGCTACACTGTGTCTGATCTCTGGAGTGTGGGAATGGACACTGTCACAGTCGCCGAGATCTGTGTCTCACTACGCAAATGTGTGATGGTGATGGGACGCTGTGGAGTGGAGGGAGGGAAAGAGAGAGAGAGAGAGAGAGAGAGAGAGAGAGAGAGAGAGAGAGAGAGAGAGAGAGAGAGAGAGAGAGAGAGAGAGAGAGAGAGAGAGAGAGAGAGAGAGAGAGAGAGAGAGAGAGAGAGAGAGAGAGAGAGAGAGAGAGAGAGATTAATTCCCACTGAGTCTGATACCGGGGGTGCACGATAGGAGAGTTTGGAGGGAACTTAATTCTGGGTCCAAACCAAAGACTGTTGAGACGGTGTGGGGGTAGCATCGCTCTGTTTCTGACACACCGGTTGTGTGATGGGTTGCTGTGGATCGAGCCTCACATTCTGTCTGACTCCGTGAGTGTCTCGGGGACGTGGTAGCGGAAGCCTGAATCTGTGCCTGACTGGAGAGTCTCTGACAGATGATGTAGAGGAAACTTCACTCTCTGCCTGATCCTGTGAATCTGTGATCGGACGTTGTGGAGGGAACTTCATTCTGTGTCTCTCCCCGGGCGTGTGCGATAGGACAGTGTGGTACGAGATTCACTCTGCGTCTTGATTCCGCGAGTGTGTGATGGATGGTTTGGGAGGAATTCACTGTGCCTTATCCTGTTAATGTGCGATGGGACGATGTTGGGGGCGGAAAAATTCCCTTTGTGCCTGACCTCAAGTGAACATAGCGGGGCAGCATTGCGTGAAATTCACTGTGTGCGTCCCCCCGGCTGTGTGTTATGGGAAATTGTGCAGGGAGATTCATTCTGTGTCTCACTGTTCCGTGTTCGTGATTTACAGAGCAAAACAGTTCCAAGGACTGGGTCACAAATAAAGACCGGTGTTATTACGTATCCAGGTTTGAAGCATCTTTCCAAAAAGCGATACAAGAATGTTCAATCCGTGATTCAAGGCTGCTGGAAATCAATTCAAGGGATGAAGCGGTATGTGTCACAGCACGGGAAGATCCCACATATATCACAGGAATCATCACACACTCTCGGATTCAGGCACAGATTGAACACACAACACACACTCCCAGCACACACTCACGGGCTCTGACACAAAGTGTATCTCCCTTCACACCTTCCCTTCACACTCTCCCGGTTCAGACACTGAGCGTTTCTCCCTCCATGCCGTGAGGACAAGCATTCCCGGGGTCTGACACAAAGTGAACCTTCCTCCACACTGTCCCATCACACTCTCCCGGGTTCAGACACAGAGTGAATCTCCCTCCACACCGTCCCATCACACACTCCCGTGGTCAGACACAGAGTGAAGCTAACTTCACACTGTCCCATCATACACTCTTGGGGTCAGACAAAGAGTGAATTCCCTCCACACCGTCCCATCACGGATTCCTTTTGTAGTCATCTGAGAGAATTTCCTTACATAGATTTCGATTCTTGGCATTAATCAAATGAATTTAATTCCTCAGAGCTTTGTATACAACAATCTTTTGTACAAGAACCTTAAGTACTGGATTGGAAAATGCGAAGACGGGTAAGATTTGGACTGATGTGTGGGGTGAGAGTTGAGTATTCAGATAGTGCTGATGGGATTATCTGGGATTCGTTTACGGACTGAAGTAGTTTTGTGTGAAAAGAGAGGGGCATTGGGATTTGTCTGTAGACTGTACGTGGGTAGAGTGTAGGGTGATAGAGTCTGAACTTTCTGGGGCCGGCACGAGTCTATCGGGGAAGGACAGGGCAGTGGGAATATATCGGAAACTGGCATGGGGCAGCGGGGACAGGTCAGTGCACAGGGATTATTTTGGTATGACCCATGTCGGTGGGAGAGCGCTGTTCAGTGGGATCATGTCGGAGATAGTCGCCGGGCAGTGTGGCGAGGGAGCAACAGCCGGATTAGTTTAGTGACTGACATAGATCTGAGGGGCGAGAGTAGGAGAACTGGTTTAGTTTGGAGACCAGTACAGGGCGATGGGCACACAATGGGTTAATGTGATTAGTTCGGAGGTAATCGCCGGGCTGTGTGGCGAGGGAGCAACAGCCGGATTAGTTTGGTGAATGACATAGATCTGAAGGGCGAGAGAAGGACAACTGGATTAGTTTGGAGACCAGTACAGGGCGATGGGCACACAATGGGTTAATGTGATTTGTTCGGAGTTTGTCGCCGGGCTGTGTGGCGAGGGAGCAACAGCCGGATTAGTATGGTGAATGACATAGATCTTAAGGGCGAGAGTAGGACAACTGGTTTAGTTTGGAGACCAGTACAGGGCGATGGGCATACAATGGGTTAATGTGATTTGTTCGGAGTTTGTCGCCGGGCTGTGAGGAGAGGGAGAAACAGTGTGATTCGTTTGCTAAATGACGTAGATCTGAGGGAACAGAGCTGGGCAGGTGGATTAGACGGTGGTGGAGTGGGGGTTGTTCGCTGACTGAAACAGGTCAGAGGGGAGAGGGTGGGCATGTTCGATTCGTATGGGGACTGACAGAGGACAGTGTTGAGGAAGCGGTTCGGTGGGATTAGTTTGGGGAATACGGGGCTGTGGGGAGACATTGGGTCAGTGCCTTAGTTGGGGACAGATTGTGGGTAGACATTGGGACCGTGGTATCTGTCTGGGTACCGGCACCGGGCCGTGGTGAAGAGCGGTTGCGTGGGATGAGTTGGCGTACTGACACAGTCTGTTAGGAGAGAAAAAAAATCATGGGATTAGCTTGGGGACGGTCACGGCTCGAGTTCTCTGCTGGAGCTGTTTTGCCTCTGTTGAAATTGTTTACTCTCTTGAATAGGAATGTGAGCTTCGGTCTCCTGTCCAAGGGGTCCTCTGGAACGCCCCCTTGTATTCAGTGTGATCTGACATCAGACAGAATGATTTACCCTTGCGATCTTGGTCAGCGTTTCATCTGCGAGAAGTCGGCACCTTTGTTCTCGCATATTCCTGAAAAGATCCAGAGTCTCTGTCAACAGCCAGTGGAGGCGACGTGAACCAAATGACTATCCCCAGTGTCCCCTTCACTGTCACTCCCCGATCCTTCCAGATTCCCTGCCCACCCTCTCTGCCTTTCCCTGCTACACTAATTCCTCTGCTTATCACAATCATATTGTCTCCAGCAGACACCGGCAAGCCTCTCTTGCTGTCTATCCCCTTCTTTCCCTCCATTCCCCCGTTCCTCTCTTTCTGCTCCCTCTACCTCCTTCCTTCACCTCTCTCCCCGTCCATCCGCTTCTTTCCCTCCATTTCCCCGTCCCGCTCTGTCTGCTCCATCTACTTATATCATTACCTCGTAATTCCTCCTCCCGCTTTCTTCTGATCCCTCTACCCCCCTCATTCACCTCTCTCCCCGTCCATCCCCTTCTTTCACTCCATTCCCCTGTCCTGCTCTTGCTCCCTCTACCTCCCTTTCACCTCTCTCGCCTTCCATCCCCTTCATTCCCCGTCCCGCTTTCTTCTGCTCCCTCTACCCTCCTCTTTCACCTCTATCCCCGTCCAACCGCTTCTTTCCCTCCATTCCCCCGTACCGCTCTGTTTGCTCCCTCCACCTCCCTTTCACCTCTCTCGCCGTCCATCCCCTTCTTTCCCTCCATTCCCCGTCCCGCTTTCTTTTGCTCCCTCTTCCCCCCTCTTTCACCTCTCTCCCCGTCCATCCCCTTCTTTTCCTCCATTCCCCCGTCCCGCTCCTTCTGCATTCTCTACCCCCCTCTTTCACCTCTCTCCCCGTCCATCCCCTTCTTTCCCTAAATTCCCCCGTCCCGCTCTTTCTGCTCTCTGTACCCCTTTCTCCTCTCTCCCCATCCATCTCCCTCTTTCCCTCCATTTCCCCGTCCCGCTCTGTCTGCTCCCTCTACCTATCTTATCATCACCTCGTACTTCCTCCTCCCGCTTTCTTCTGATCCCTCTAACCCCCTATTTCAACTCTCCCCGTCCATCCCCTTCTTTCCCAAAATTCTCCCGTCCCACTATTTCTGCTCCTTCTACCTATCTTAATATTACCTCGTACTTCCTCCTCCCGCTTTTTTCTGCTCCCTCTGCGTCCTGCTTTCACCTCTCTCCCCGTCCATCCGCTTCTTTCCCTCCATTCCCCCGTCCCGCTCTTTCTGCTCCCTCTACCTCCCTTTCACCTCTGTCGCTGTCCATCCCCTTCTTTCCCTCCATTCCCCCGTCCCGCTCTTTCTGCTCCCTCTACCTCCCTTTCACCTCTCTCCCCGTCCATCTCCTTCTTTCCCTCCATTCCCCCGTCCCGCTCTTTCTGCTTTCTCTACCCCCTCTCTTTCACCTCTCTCCCCGTCCATCCCCTTCTTTCCCTCCCCATTCTCCATCAGTGCTCGCATCCCCATTCTCCCCACGACACACCGACAAACCTCTGCCCCCTTTGATCTCCAGCTTTTTGGCAATTTCCAACCCGTGCCGTTCTTCTCCAACCCTACTGCCTCGCCGTTTTTCCGCCGGCTCTTTGTCCTCTCCTTATGCCAATTCTTTCCCACATTTTGCTCCCTCTATACCCTCTTTCTACCCCTCTCTCTGCCTTCCCTCTCCATCTCTCTGTACTCTCCGTGTTCATAATGTACTCTTTCTCCTTTCCACTCACTCTCAGGTCAATCCTGTGCGGTCTGGTGATCGACAACCCAACATTCGGTGAACGTTTGTGCCTATTTCACTCTGTCTGTGCCTCTCTTGGGTTTATGGAACTCTGTAAGGTTACAAAACTAATCCAGGGAATAAAGTCCCAAACTCCCTCCCTCTCTGCATAACCCTCAATTTCCTGCAATATCCCCGGAGAACTCCATGTACTATTTTTTGCCAGTTCAGTGGCATTTTTCCTAAAGCATAAAGCCTCACGGAGGCTTTGTACAACTGCAGCGTGATCTCCCGACTCCTGTGTTCAGTGTCCTGACCGGTGAAGGCCAGCGTGCCCAGTGTCCTGTCTTACCGAAATTTTTTCACTAGAATCGCTATTTTATTTTTGCCCTGAAATGTATACGGCATACAATTTGTTCTTAAGCTTCATCAGTACGGCAAAAATATGTAGAGCTAACGTAAATTACAAACGTTAATAAACATCGCAGAAATGTCGAGTGTGTATTCGTGCGTTCAAAGATGTGACGGCGCAGGGTGAGAAGATGTTCATGAATCGTTGTGTGTGGGTGTTCAGGCTCGTGCGACTCCTCCCTGATTGTGGTAACGGGCAGAGAGCTTCTCACGAGTGGGGAGAGTACTCAGTGATGGATGCCGCCTTCCCGAGGCATCGCCTCTTGACAATGTCCTCGATGACCGTCAGAGTGGCGGCTGAGGCTGGAACCCTCTGTAGCCCGTTACTATTCTGTGCGTTGCAGCATCCGCACCCGGCGGCGATACGGCTAGTCAGAAAGTTCCCCACCGAACATCCATAGAATTTTCCTCATCTTCACTGAGAGAGCACATCCCCTCAAACTCCTAAAGCTGTGATCCCTTCTGCAATGAAACTCAAATGCAGAGTCAGGTCTGGCATTAAGACTCAGAAACGAAGTAAACAATACGGCACCAAGCCAACCAAAGCCAAAATCTCAAGCAGTCGGACTGGAGACGGGACTCTTACGATTGAGCACTGAGTGCTCTGCTACAGTGCTTTAACTATAGACTGTCCATAAGGAATTGTGGCATTGCACAACGATATCTCTGAATCTTTAGAATAAAAGTGACAGTTAACTATACTCTGGGAAATGGACGTGCGGAAACATGACACCTTCATTGTGTTTGCGCGAACGTGTTGGGCCACAATAGACCCTCTGAGTTGTGGACACACAGTAACCTAGGAACTTCAATTAAACCCAAACGACGCAGGAGGAGAATTAGGACATCGAGTCTACTGGTCGTTTCATAGCTGATCCATAGTCCTCCTGGTTCCAAACTCGCTCCTTCGTTCCTTCAATAATGAAGAATTTTTCAAACTATCTCTTAAATATACAGAATGGCTGGTAGTCCACGCCTGCCTGCGGCGTGGAGTTCCGCAGATTCAGCACGCTCTGTCGAAGGAAGTTCCTCATTATCCCCTTTTTAAAAGATATCTCTATATTCTCATGCTGTTTCTTCTGATCCTAGATCCATTCTCTTCACACCAACTCTATCATGATCTTTCACAATCTGAAACCTTTCAATATGCACCCTTCATTATTCTGAATTCCCGCGAGTCGAGGCCCACAACCATCAAACGTTCTTCATACGACAGGCAATTTATTTCGGGAACCTCCTCTGAACCCTTACAAATATAACCACATGCTTTTTTCGATAAGGGATATCAACGTGCTCACAATTCTCCAAATGTGGCCTCACAGTTCCTTATTTAGCCTTAAAATTATTGGCATTCTAGCTTGGAAGCGGAGGTGTGATGAGGTGGTTATACTGAGAGGAGGTTAGACTCAATGTGCAGTTCACAGGAAACTGGGTGCCAGTCAAAAGGATGA
The DNA here is from genome assembly GCF_030144855.1 of Hypanus sabinus. Lineage (NCBI taxonomy): Eukaryota > Metazoa > Chordata > Chondrichthyes > Myliobatiformes > Dasyatidae > Hypanus > Hypanus sabinus. The sequence goes on from NW_026779253.1 coordinate 62,734, forward strand.
AAGATGTTTAACAGACAGGCCCAGGTTAGAGTGCTCCCTGTAGCCCACCCGTTCAATAGCAGGTCTACCGCTTTGTATACTTTTGGGTGGGGGACAGGTCAAATGACCAAGTAGAGGGAAGTATCTCAGGTCAGGACTCTGGCACTGATTTTGTCTCTGTAGTTCTGAAGGGAAGGGGGAGGGCGAGATGAGGCGAGCTGTGGGATGGGGGATTATTTGTTAGGGAATTAGAAAAGGGGTACTGTGTGCGACAGAGGGATTCGTGGATGGTATTTCGCCTCCCGAGTGTCAGGGACACTACCACTCTGAGCGGGTCCTCAGCAATCTTGAGTGGCAGGGTGAGCAGTCGAAGTTTGATACGCGCTGGTGTGGGCAGAAATAGGAAGATAACACTGCTTAACACGTGGCTAAAGTGTCCTGGGATGAGTGAGGGCTTCTGATGTCTGCATCATTGGTCCTCTTCTCAGGAAGGTACAATATACCCTATATGCATAAGGCTTAAAATACGCCACAACGCAGCTTGAGTCGCGGGGTCCACAGAATGCAACCGGAATCTGGATTCGACACCGCCAGAGGTTGTCTTCTGCCGAGCGAACACTAGGGGGCGGCACATACACCTGCCTGGAGGCCATGCTACACAGCCCCTTCCTTTACACTGCCAAGAGCAAATCTCACCGTTTACACCTGGACTGGACTGGAACTGATATTCCAGCGGGAAATTCTGTCATAAAAGATGAGGAGTGGGAATAGAACCAGCGATGCAAGGGTATGAATAACAGAATGTCAAAACAGATGTTGGAATGGTTGTTGGAGCAGATGTTGTTGAGACCACAGACAAAGTGAGGAAGCAAAAGGTTGAGCCTGCTGGGACTCATGTTCTGAGCTGCCTCCGTTTCAATGCGAGATGTATTGTACGAAAGACCGTCGGGCTAGGGAAGGGGTCATCCGCTGGCATTATGATACTGTAGACATTAGTGAGACGCCGTTGCAGGGCGGGCAGGAGCGTCAGCTCAACATTCCCGGTTTCCGTTGTATCAGTCGTGATGAAGCGGGAGGTATTCAAAATTGAGGGGTGGCTTTACAAGTCACGTGAGATTCATTGACAAGCACGGAGAGAGGAGTCCACGTGCCGCTTTAACAGGGACGTTAATATGCAGGGAGTTGATTGTTGTGCAGTCAGAAGTGATTCAATTCAAGTGGTATATCGCAACATTGTTGGCCGAATGGTCTGTTCTGTTGAGTGATTTACGTTCACTGCTCTGCAGGAGGGGTAAAAGAGAAATTTAAACTCAACGAGTGGACAGATAAGGAGGTGGGTTAGATCAGGGACTTTGACGATAGGTTGCGAAACACAGAGAACAGCCACTTCACAAACAACATAGGCAGTGAGCGAGCCACACAGCTCTCACTGTGACACCTACACACACATCACCATGACTTGGACACAACACCGACCGGACGCTAAAGGACCCATACCGTGACACCCACACAAATCTCGCTGACACTCTGCGTAAAGCATTGGAACTGGAACTGGATGAACTCAGGATCATTCGGGAAGCTAAGGGAGTGATAGAGAAGACATATAGAGAGGTATTTACAACTACGGTGACGGGTACAGGTAACTGGGAGACAGGCAGGAAGGGGAAAGAGGTTAAACAGCCTGAGTCAATGCAGAGCCCCCTGGTGCCGAATCCGCAGAATAACAGGTAGACCACTTTCGATACTTCTGGATGGGAGGAGAGAGGTGCAAATGACCAATCAGTGGAAAGTCTCACCGGTCCGGTCTCTGGCACTGACTATGGCTCTGTGGCTCAGAAGGGAATACGTTGTGAAATCTGGCGAGCTATGTCGCTAGGGTTGTCTTTATTAGGGGAGCAGAAAAGAGGTATTTTGGAAGTGAACGAGATTACAGCATGGTTTGATACCTGGAAATATGATGTTGTAGCTATTAGTGAAACATGAATGCAGGAGGGGTGTGATTGGCAACTAATTATTCCTGGATTTTGTTGCTTCAGGTGTGGTAGAATCGGAGGGTGAAGAGTAGGAGATGTTGCATTGCTTGCCCGAGAAAATATTACAGCGGTGCTTTGATAGGAAAGATTAGAAGGCACATCTAGGGAGACGATTTTTTTGGAATTGATGTATGGGAAAGGAGTAGTAACACTTATAGACCACCTAATGGGGATCAAGAATTGGAGGAGCAAATTTGTAAGGAGATAACAGATATTTGCAGAAAGCACATGGTTGTGATTGTGGGAAATTTTCCACACATAGACTGGGAAACTCATTCTGTAAAAGCGCTGGATGAATAGCAGTTTGTAAAATGTGTGCAATACATAGAGGTACCAACTAGCGAAGTGGTAGTGTTGTATCTCTGTTCAGAAATGAGACAGGTCAGGTGACGGAGGTATGTGTTGGAGAGAACTTCGGGTCCAGCGATCACAATAGCATTAGTTTCAGTATAATTATGGAGAAGGATAGGACTGGACCCGGGGTAGAGATTTTTGATCGAAGAAGGCTAACTTTGAGGAGATGCGAAAGGAGGCGGAAGGAGTGGATTGGGACATTTTGTTTTATGGGAAGGATGTAATAGAGAAATGGAGGTAATTTAAAAGTGAACATTTGAGAGAACAGAATCTTTATGTTCCTATTACTTTGAAAGGAAATATTAAATATTTGAGAGTGCCATTGTTTTATAGGGATAGTGGAAGCTTGGTTCGAAAAAGAGGGAGATCTATAATATATATAAGCAGCATGGAGTAAATGAGGTGCTCGAGGAATATAAAGAATGTAAGTAGAATCTTAAGAAAGACATTATAAAAGCAAAAAGAAGATACGAGATTGCATTGGCAAGTAAGGGGAAAATAAATCCAAAGGGATTCTACAGGTATATTAACACCAAAAGGATAGTGAGGGATAAAACTGGTCCCTTAAAGAATCAGAATGGACAGCTATATGTGGAACCGAAAGAGATGGGGGAGATTTTGATTTTTTTTTTCTTCGGTATTAACTAAGGAGAAGGATATTGAATTGTGTACGGTAAGGGAATCAAGTAAGGAAGTTATGGATACAATGACAATTAAAGAGGAGGAAGTACTGATATTTTTAAGGAATATAAAAGTGGATAAATCTCCGGCTCCTGACAGAATATTCCCTAGGACCTTGAGGGAACTTGGTGTATGAATAGCAGGGGCTCTGACAGAAATATTTCAAATGTCATTAGAAACGGGGATGGTGCCGGAGGATTGGCGTATTGTTCATGTGGATCCAATGTTTAAAAGGGGTTCTAAGAGTAAACCTAGCAGTTATAGGCCTGTAAGTTTCACGTCAGTGGTGGGTAAATTAATGGAAAGTATTCTGAGAGATGGGATATATAATGATCTGGATAAACAAGGTCTGATTAGGAATAGTCAGCATGGATTTGTGCGTGGAAGGTCATGATTGACAAATCTTATTGAATTTTTTTGAAGAAGTTACGAGTACAGTTGACGAGGGTAAAGCAGTGGATTTTGTCTATATGGACTTCAGTAAGGCCTTTGCCAAGGTTCCGCACAGAAGGTTAGTCAGGAAGTTTTAATCGTTAGGTATTAACATTAAAGTACGTTTGTAGTAAAATGGATTCAACAGTGGCTAGATGGGAGATGCCAGAGAGTAGTGTTGGAGAACTGTATGTCAGGTTGGAGGCCGGTGTCTAATGGTGTGCCTCAGGGATCTCTAATGGGTTCAATGCTGTTTGTCATATACATTAATGATCTGGATCATGGGTTGGTAAATTGGATTAGCAAGTATGCAGATGTGGGTACCTACCTAAGGCACCTACTTGAGGTAGGTGGCGTTGTTGATCATGAGGTAGGTTTTCAAAGTTTGCAGAGAGATTTAGGACAGTTAGAAGAGTGGGCTGAACGATGGCAGATGGAGTTTAATGCTGATAAATGTGCGGTGCTACATTTTGGTAGCAATAATCCAAATAGGACATGCATCATAAATGGTAGGGCATTGAAGATTGCAGTAGAATAGAGTGATCTAGGAATATTGGTGCCTACTTCCCTGAAGGTGGAATCTCATGTGGATAGGGTGGCGAAGAAAGCTTTTTGTATGCTGGCCTTTATAATTCAAAGCATTGAGTATAGGAGATGGGATGTAATGTTAAAATTGTATAATGCATTGGTCTGGCCGAATTATAGGAAAGATAGCAACAAAATACAGAGAGTACAGTGCAGATTTACTGGAATGCTACCCGGGTTTCAGCATGTAAATTACAGGGAAAGGCTGATCAAGTCAGATCGTTATTCTTTGGAGCGTAGAAGGTTGAGGGCGGACTTGATAGAGCTATTTAATATAATGAGGGGGATAGATCGAGTTGACCTGGATAGGCTATTTCCTTTGAGAGTATTTGAGATTCAAACTAGAGGACATGATTTGAGAGTAAGGGGGCAAAATTTTAATTGTAACACGAGGGGGAATTTCCTGACTCAGAGTGTGGTAGCTGTGTGGAATCAGCTTCCTGTAGAAGTGGTAGAGACAGTTCCGGTATTGTCATTTAAAGTAAAATTGGATAGGTATATGGACAGGAAAGGAATGGAGGGTTATGGGCTGAGTGCGGGCCAGTGGGATTAGGTGAGTGTAAGCGTCGGCATGGACGAGAAGGACCGAGATGGTCTGTAATTGTTATATGGTTAAATGGTTATTCCTCGATCGTGTTCGGTCTTTATCGTCGCCAGTATTTAGGTAGGAAACGAGCCGGTTCTGAACATTCAGTTTAAAACGTGGCTAAAATGTGAACGTTGAAGCCCACATAATATGTATAAAATATGAAGATAGCAAGCATATTTAGGATATCAGTGAACACATTCTCGCATTACACACACACACACACACACACACACACACACACACACACACACACACACACACACACACACACACACACATACACACACACACACACACACACACACACACACACACACACACACACACACACACACACACACACACACACACACACACACACACGCACACACATCTCTGCAGCTTGAGGTCCCCTGGGCAATTTGAAGGCCACGGTAATCTACAATGTTCACAAATGACTTTGTATTCTGCTGAGGGGACATCTGGGGGCAGCACAGACTGCTGCCCAGAGGCCGCGCCACACCTCCTCCACCTTGCTCCGGCCCTTCATTTCCTCTCCCATAAGTACACCTGAACTGGATTCGAACTAATATTCTAGGGCTGAATTTTTCCATTAAAATGGGAGACTGGTGATATAAACTAGAGTTGCAGGGACATGTAAACAAGAACGCCATTACAGTTAGTTGAGTGGTTGTTGGGACAGATGTTGCTAATACTTCTGAAAAAGTCAAGAAGCAAAAGGTTGAGCCTGCTGGGACTCATGTTCTGAGCTGCGTGCGCATCAATGCAGGAAGTATTGTTCGAAGGGCCGATGCGCTCAGGTCAAGGGTCAACGCCTCTGAGCCGGACACGGCAGATATTAGTGAGTCTAGATTGCAGGAGGGACAGTACCGTTTGCATAAGCTATGAACGAGACACCCAACCCTCCGTGTGACACGGAGAAGTTTTCTCAATGAGGCTCTGAAAATGTGTCGGTGTCACTGGCACAACCCACATCTGACATGAACACGCACCTCATCGTGACACAGACACAGACAGGCTCTACACCGAGGCAGGATCTCACCACTCAACGATACCAACACAGAGTCACGCCCTGCACTGTAACTCGAATACAGTCCTCCCCGTATGCATAACACCCTCCCTCTCCAAAACCACTCCCCGAATCTGTCACCCTACTCATACACTATTCCCAGTGACCGTCACACAGACTGCAATGCACCGCTCCCGTTTCCGTCCTCGCTTACAAGCAATTCCGTCTCCTTGACCCACATCCTCAACACTTCGACATCTCCATCATCCCGTACGTACCCATACGCCCCGCCCCGTCTCCATGATTCACTCCACCCGCTAAACGCTCCCCATCTACGTCGTCCCTCCGCTCTCCTCCGACTCAATGTCCGAGGGCCGGTCCAGCTGCAGTATGTGCGACGCGTACTGGATCTACAATTGCTAACGTAAATACAGATTCATCTGTGAGCAGTCGGCACATTTATACGCGGATATTACTGAAGAGATCGGAGGTCTCTGTCAGCAGCCTGTCGCGTCGACTTCAATCAAATGACTTCACGCCACTTTTCCCCATTTAATCTACACCACTCTCACCCCCCGTCTTTTCTTACTCTCCCACTATCTCCGCCCCTCCTTCGTACCCCATTATCCTCCTCTACTCGCAATCGCATACTCCTCCATTGCTCTTCCTCTCCCCATCTAGTCAATTCTTCTAAATTCCCGGACCCCGAACTCCCCTGAACCCCCATTGAGTCCCCCTTTCTACTCCTCTTCTCTTTCTCCCCTTCTCACCAACTCATTCCCTCTCCACCCCTCCTCTTCCACTCGGACCCCATTCTCTGCCTTTCCTCTCTCCGATCTCTCCACATACTCTCACCTCAATTCTGTGCACTCTGGCTCTCAATTCCCCAACCCAGGGAAAAAAAAAAACTATGTACATTCACCCTATCTGTGCCTCTCCTGGCTTAAAACCTTACGCTTCAAGGTACAAAGTCCCCTCCTTCTTGCCGTCTCTCCATAACTCAGACCCTCGAGACCCGACAACATCCTCGTAAATCTCCCTCTACACTCTTTCCAGATCAGTGGAATCTTTCCTTCAGCAGGGCGACCGGAACTGAACACCGCACCAAGTGCGGACTCACCGACACTTTGTACAACTTCAACGAGACCTCAGCACGTTCGAAGATGCAAAATTAATGTAAATAGCGAAAAATAATAAAAACTAATTCAAAGGTGAATACCGAGGGAGCGTTTAAATGTGTTGGGAGTGTTCTTAAACTGATGGCGAAGAGGCAGCAACTGCTTGTAAGATGTTGAGTTTACAGGTGCCTCTACCCCCTCCCCGATGGTACCGATGAGCACAGGGCACTTACCCGGCTGGGCAGGGTCCTCGCTGATTGATGTGTTCTTCCCGAGGCATTCCTTCTTGAACATGTCTTCGATGGAGGGGATGTTTGTGCCCGTGATGGGGTTGGCTGAGCCTAGAACCCTCTGCAACCTCTGGGGACCCTCTGCGTTGCAGCCTCCACACCAGGCGGCGATGCGACAAGTCAGAACGCTCTCCACAGTACATCCGGAGAAATTCGCGAGTCTTCAATGAGAGACTACATCCCCTAATACACCTAACCTTGCAATCTCTTCTGTACCGAGAGAGGTATGGATGGTGGAGAAGGCAAGGGTCGAGTAGAGTCCAGAATACACTCCGGCTCAGACTGGACTTAAACAAGAGCACAGTGATGAAATCCAAAGATAAAGTCACAAGCAGCAGTACAAGAATTGGATCCCATACGGTTGAGCACTGAGTGCTCGGCGCGAGGCCTTCACCGACAGACATTCCATGAAGGAACACTGGCCGACAATAATTGGCAGTCTGAGTCTTAAAGGGAAAGTGACAGCGAACTACTCTCGGAGGAATGGGAGTGCTGAAACCTGCGTGCCTGAGGCAGTTCTGACAGGAACATGACCTGTTCTTCGTATTAATGAATTTGTCGTGCCCAGTGTAGTCCCTCTGAGACGCTGATACCCACTATCCCAGGAACTTCAAATACGATCATACGGCAGAGTGGTAGAATTAAGCTATTTGCTCGATCGTGTCGGCCCACCATTTGATCATGGCTGATCCACCCTTATTCCAAATGTTCAGCCTTCGCTCCGTATCTCGTCTGTTGCGAATTCACATCCCTCTATCCTGTGCCCGTCAAAGGTATGTTTGGAGAAAGGAAAGTGCAGAATTTCCTGAACAGAACACCTCTCCAACTGTTAAACACCGGGTGGATCGATCACGCTTTGGGCTTGTTTTGCAGCCAGTGGCAAAGGGACAAATTTCACTGGTAGACGGAAGAATGCATTCAATTAAATTACAGCAAATTCTGGAAGCAAACATCACACCGTCTGTAAAAATGCTGAAGATGAAAAGAGGACGGCTTCTACAACAGGGTAATCATCTGAAAGAGATCCTAAACTCAAACTCCACAACGGACTACTTCAAGAGGCGCAAGCTGAATGTTTTGCCAGGGACCTCTCTGTCCCCCGACCTAAACATTATCGACAATCTGTGGATAGACCTCAAAAGAGCAGTGAACGCAAGACGGGCAAAGAATCTGGCAGAACCAGAAGTCCTTTGCAAGGACGAATGTGTGAAAATTCCACCAAACAAGAACTGAAAGACACTTAGCTGGATACAGAAAGCGTTTACAAGATGTGACACTTGCCAGAGTGGGCTTTACTAAGTACTGACCGTTCAGGGTGCCTAAACGTTTGCTTCGGGCCCTTTTCCTTTTTTGTTATTTTGAAACTGTAAAAGATGGAAATAAAAAAAAAGTAATCTTACTAAAATATTAACGAAATATGTCACCTTTAACATTCTGCCTTTTGGAATTCGGGTCCTGTTTTACTCACTTAGCTATTCACGGTAACAAAAATTTTGACCAGGGCTGCCAAACTTTTGCATGTCACTGTCGGGGCAAACTGTTGATAGGTTTGTTTTCATTTTATTCACTGTTTCCTTCTTTAAAATTGCACAGTTAGAACAGTAAGCATGCTTGGTAGGAGAGTTAAATGCTCCTCTTGCAGGATCTGAAACCGCAGGGAGACCTCCAGTGTCCCTCACAACTGCGGCTCTGATAATTGCATCCGGATGCAGATTCCAACACTCGGATCTATGGAGTTGGAACTGATACTGGATGAACTCAGCGTCATTCGGGAAGGTGACGGGGTGGTCGGGAGGACATACTGATAGGAAGTTAGACCCAATGTGCAGTTCACAGGAAACTCGGTGACAGTCAGGAGGTTGAGCGGTCACTGTAGAGAACCCCTGTGTCCAACTGGCTTAATAACAGATATACCACTTTGTAAACGTCTGGGTGGTTGAGACGGGTGGAAATGACCGTGAAGAGGAAAGTCTCACAGTTCCGGTCACTGGCTTCGAGTTGGTCTCTGTGGTTCAGAAGGGAAGGCGAGATGAAACAAGCTGTGGTTATCGGCAATTCCTAGTTTGGGGAGCATAACAGTGGTTTTGTGTGCAGAATAGAGATTTCTACATAGTATTTTACCTCCCGCGTGTCAAGGCCGCAACCTCTTCGATCCGGTCCTCAGCAATCTCAAGTGGGAGGGTAAGCTGGCAACGTTCTGCACGGGTTGGTGTCGCCAGAAATAGGAGGGTAATAGAGATTAACACGTGGCTAAGGTGTTGGGGGGGGGGATGAGTGTTTCAGATAGTTGGATCACTGGGTTCTTGTCTAAAGAAGGTGAGACCTGTACATAAGAGACCGTTTCAATCCATCCGAGTTTAATTGTCATTCAACCATTCATCAGTAAACATGAATGCAGTCAAACCCGTCAGCGTTCCTCAGCATAAAGAAACAAAATTCCAACAAGCACACGCGGCACAAAACACAAATATTACTGAAGTAGGTTTTGGGAAGAGGGAGGGGCACTGGAATTTGTTTGAAGACTCTACAAGGTTGTTGGGAGCGGGTGGTACTATTGGAAAATTTTGGGACGTCATGTGTCTGTCGGGGACGAACAGGACAGTGGGAATTCTTTGAGGTCTGGACGGGGACAGTGGGGAGGGATCAGCACACTGATATTATTTTGGGGACTGACACAGGGTTGTGAGGAAAGTGAGGTGAACTGCGATTAGTTTGGAGACTGACAGGAAGCTGTGGGGAGAGGGCAGGGCAATGCGATTAACTTGGGGACTGTATGAGAGTGGGCAGTGGAATACATTTCGGGACAGTTATAGGTCTGTGGGGAGATGGCGGGCCAGTGGGATTTGTCTGGAGACTGAAACAATCTCAGGGGAGAACGTGAGCCTTGCCCATTCGTGCGGCGACTGAGAATACTGTGAAAAGAGTGGGTCAGTGGGATTTGTTTGGCGATGGACCAGAGAGTGAGTGGGGGAGCGTGGTGTAGTGGGATTATTTTTGGCGACTGACACGGAGCTATGGGGAGAGTGTGCGTCAGTGGGAATCGTTTGAGAACTGACATGTGGTTCTGGGGAAACAGTGGATCTGTGGGATCAGATTGGAGACTAACTCTGGGTTGTGGGGAGATACTGGGACAGTGGGATTGTTTTTGCCGATTGACACAGGGCTGTGGGGAGACAGTGGGTCAGTGGGGAAAGAGGGGATTGGTGTGATTAGTTTGGGGGCAAACACAAGACTATGAGGAGAGGGCGGTTTAATGGCATTAGTTTGACGATGGTCCCGGGTTTCTGCTGGAGCTGTTTTGTCTCTGTTGAACATGTTTGACGCTCTTAGACAGCAATGTGGCCTCTGGTTTCCTCTACAAGATGAGCTCTGGAAAAAAAAAAAACGCCTGTAGTGAGTGCGAATCGTGCGTGGGGGTTTGCCTTGTAATCGGGCTGACCGTTTCGGCTGCGAGAAATCTGTACCTTTGTTCTGGGATATTCCTGCAGAGATCCAGGGTCTCTTTTAACATACCCTGGAACCGACATGAATCTTTTTCCAGCTTCTCTCTCCTGCACTCACTCTCTGATCGTCTCAAATTCCCGCCTCACCTCCTCTGTCCCTTATTGCTGCTACATTCTCCATTTTTACCGGAACACCATTCCCGCTACTACACACCGACCAAGCTCTCTCCCCATCTAACCCTTTTTTTCTCATCATCGAGACTGCTTGCCATTTCATCATGGCTGATCTATTCCCCTCCCAGCACCAGTCTCCCGCTTTCTCCCGCTGTCACTTCGGGCATTGAATATTGAGGAATTTTTCAAATTCTGACTTAAAGTTCTGAATGTTTGGGCCTGCACGACAGCATGCGCCATTGAAGTCCGCAGACTCACCACTATGGCCAAGAAAATTTCGCCTCATCTCCGTTCGAAAATATATCCCGCTTTTCTAAAGCTGTGTCTTCTGGTCCTAGCCTACCCTACAACAGGAAGCATTCTCTCCACATTCACTCTGTCATGGCATTCCACCATCCGAGAGTTTTCAATGGTAACCCCGCATGCTTCTGAATTCCAGCAAGTTCAGACCCCAGAAACATTCACCCGCCTTCACTTAACAAGCCAGTCAAACCAGGAGTTTTTTTTGTCTTTACGTCCCCACCCCAACCCCCCAGGGCTGAAATGGCTAGCACGAGAGGTTACAGCTTTACGGTTCCTGGATGTCGGTTCAGAGGAGATGTCAGAGAGAGGTGAGTGCGTGGACTAGGCTGGTGGCAATGGTGAGGGAGGTAGAAACGACAGAGCCTTTTACGAGTCTCCTGGATGTCTACATGGAGCTCAGAGAAATAGAGGACTGCGTGTAAGGCCTTGGTAGATCTAAGATTGAGACTTGTTAGGCACAGCTGTGTGGGCCAGAGGGCCTGTGTTTTGCTGTATGTTTTCTATGTTTCTATATTTCTATACAAGTTAATTATGGAAAATGATAGGTCTGACCTCGGGTTTAGTTTCTAAATTGGAGAAAATACTACTTTATTGGTATGAGGAATGATCTGCAAGTGTAAACGGGGGGAGGCGGGAATACATATTGTGAGTAATGGGATAATAACGGAGACAGCGACTTCAGTGTACAAAACTGGGACACTGAGGAACAGACGCACAAAGGAGATAAGAAACATTAAACAATAGAACATTACAGCACAGAAACAGGCCTCCTGGCCCTTCTTGTCTGTGCCGTAACATTTTTTTCCTCCCTAGTCCCACTGACCTGCTCCAAGAAAATATCTCCCCTACCCCTCTCATCCATTTTCCTGTCCAAGTTTCCCCTTTTCAAACTTACATTTGTCCTTTTTTTTTCTCCCCTGGCCTCAGTGGATAAATACATAATATGTGGATACCCAACATAATTTTGTACACCTCTATCAAATCACCCCTCATTCTTCTACGCTCCAGGGAATGAAGTCCTAACCTATTCAACCTTTCCCTGACCTCGGCTCTTCTCCCCTTCCTTTCTCTTCCCGCAGCACACCAACTGGTCACACACACAACCATCTCCGAGAATCAGACACAATTCGAGACTCGTCAGCGAAATGCTTGGTATTGGTGAGTGTGGAGAACGGAGGAGGGAGAGCGTTGGGCCGTTTTTCTGACTCCAGTAGAGTGTGCTGCGATGGTGCGGGAGTTCCTTCACAGGTCTGACCCCGGGAGTGCGTGATGGAACGTTGCGCAGGGAGCGTTACTCAGTGTATGTTTCCAGGAGTGTGTGATGGGATTGTATGGAGGGAGTCTAGCTCTGTCCCTGACTCCTAGTCATGAGTCAGTGGATTTCGGTGTTTAAGCAGACTCCAAATAGAAAAATGGAGCAGGAAAATGGAGATTCACATGTTTTGCTCCAAAGGCTGCAATCGGAACACCCTTTCAGTGGCCTCCAGTAATGCCCCCTTCCTTCCGCTTCTCTCAGCAACCCATTCCTTCTCTATGATTCTTAATTCGGCGAGTGAGCATCCGTATCGGTACCAATGACATCGGCATGCATAAAGTGGTGGTTTTGCAAAGTGAGATCAGGGATTTACCAGTTAAATGCATGGACAGGATCACAACCCGTCCCAGTGAGGCCAGACACAGGAAGACCATGCACTTTAACACGAGGCTCAAGTGTTGGTGTAGTTGGGAGGGCTTCAGAATTTGGCATCATTGTGTTTTTTTCAAAGGAAGGTGGGATCTGTACAAAAGAGATGGAAACTGGCGGGCAACTGAAATCCCAGCGGGATTGTTTGACAGTACTGTGCATGAGAGATCTCCGGTGAGATGTGGATCTCGTGGAGCAGAATAATGGGATTCAGTGTTCCAGAATTACTGGCAATTGGTTGCAAGAGGAGAAAGTGGAACAGCAGAATATGACTGGGTTCCTTATTTTTAGGCGTGAGAAGGCGGAAGGAGTTGAAGTAGGAGGAGTGACTTTACAGGTCTGAGAAAATGTTCCTGCAGAGCACAGTCAGAACAGACAAGAGAACTCGCCCAAGTGAGGCTCTATGGGTGAAAATGAAGAATAAGAAATGTATGACCATGTTCAGTGGTCTGCATTATAGATCAGACAACAGTCCGCTCGATTAGGAGAAACAAATCTGTATGATATCGCAGACGGTTAGAACCACAGAATGATAGAACATTACAACAGGGAAACAGACCTTTAGGCCCTTCCTGGCGGTGCCGAAATATTTTTCTGCCTAGTCCCACTGACCTGCACCTGGAACATATCCCTCCATACACCTATCCTTCATGTACCTGGCCAAGTTTTTCTCTTAAATATTAAAAGTGAGCACGCATTTGCCACTTCATCTGGCAGCTCTTCCACACTTCCATCACTCTCTGTATGAAGAAGACCCCTCAGTGTTCCCTTTAAACATTTCCCCCTTCACCCTTAACCCATGCCCTCTGTTCTTTCCTCCCCTAGCCTCAGTGTAAAAAGCCTGCTTGCATTCACTCTCTCTGTATCCATCATAATTTTATATACCTCTCACAAATCTACTCTCTTTCATTTACTCTCCAGGGAATAAAGTCATGATCTATTCAACATTTCTCGTTAACCCAGTTTCTTAAGTCCCAGCAACATTCTTGTAAACATTCTCTGAACTCTTTCAACCTTATTAATATCTTTCTTGTAAGTTGGTGACTAAAGATGCACACAATACTCCAAATTCGGCCTCACCAATGCCTTATACAACCTCAGCATAACATTCCAACTCTTCTACTGAGTACTTTGATTGATGAAGGCCAATGTCCCAAAAGCTCTTTTTACGTAAAGAGTTTGTCCTTCCAAAGTGCAAATTCAAAAGGAATTGAGGTTGTTCTTGAATCTTCCGAGCTCACACATTTTTTTCTGGTAGCCACATTACTGGAACAGTGTGGGGCTGTTTGGGAAGAGACAGAAGTGTTTCACTGGGACATTGAAAGGGCTTACTTGGATTAGAGAGCAACATCTCTCAGCAGCGTCGGATATGTTTGTTTGCTTTTCTCTGGAGAGGGGAGTCTGAGCGAACACCTGACGGTTGTTTATTTCATCACGAGAGGCAAAGATAGACAAGGGAGCGGGTATTTTAACCCGCAGGATGGGAATATCTAATAGCAGAAGTATGAACTAAGGTGAGAGGAGGTATGTTCCTGGGAGATGAGTTTGACAAGTGCTTTTTCACATAGAGTGGTTTGTGATTGGAACGTGCTTCCAGCGCTGGTGGTGGAGGGAGTTTCATAGAGGCGTTCAAGATACTCTTTAACAGGCACTTGTGTGTGCAGAGAATTGAGGGCGACGGACGTATATTTGGCAGACGGGATTTAGTTTAATTTGTATAATCACATCTTTTTCTGCCGACGGGCCTGTTCTGTTCAGTGATGACGTGCTCTGTTCTGCCGAAAGAGCAGAGAGTGATTTGAACTCGTCGGCCGGGGGTTGGCTAGATCAGGAAATGAGGCGATCTATTGCCGAACTCAGGGAACGGCCACGTCACAGACGACATAAGCTGTGAACGAGACACATAACCCTCATTGTCACACGGAGATGTTCTTGAAAAGGACAATGCAAGTGTTTCTGTGTCATCGACACAAGCTGCATCTGACACGAACACGCCTTCATCGTGACACCGACACATTGATAGGCTCTGCACTGAAGCAGGAACACACCAATCAGCAGAGTCCCGCCCAGCACTGTAACTCTGAAACACTTTTCCCGGTATGCATAACAGCCTCTTTCTCCAAAACCCTTCCACGACTCCGTCAAACTGTCCCTCAACAACACAACTCCCCGTCACCGTGACACACTGTCTCCACTACGCCATGCCCGTCCCCGTCATCCATCCCTGGTTTACAAGCAACGCCGTCACTCTCCTGCACACTTCGCCGTCTCCATCATCTCTTACGTTCCATACCCCTTTCCCCGTCTCCGTGACGCACTCGATCTGCTAAACACTCCCCAACAACGACGCACCACCCCACCTTCAGCACCCTACTCTCTCCTCTCTCTGTGTCACAGAAAATTGTGGGGTGCATGAGTGAGACATGACGTTTATAATTACACCCTCCCCCCTTCCACGATATCTTGTGAGCCTCTACACAGCTCTGTCTGCACAGGCCGTCTGTGCGGTCCCACACCACTTGCATCAGAACATGCAACCGTATCACACTTTACCTGACCTCGGCTCTTCTCCCCTTCCTTTCTCTTCCCACAGCACCAACCAACTGGTCACACACTCAACCATCTCCGAGAAACACACACAATTCGAGACTCGAACGCCGATGTGCTGGGTATTGGTGAGTGGGGAGAACGGAGGAGCGAGAGCGTTGAGCCGTTTTTCTGACTCCAGTAGAGTGTGCTGCGATGGTGCGGGAGTTACTTCACAGGTCTGACCCCGGGAGTGTGTGATGGAACGTTGCGCAGGGAGCGTGACTCAGTGTATGTTTTCAGTGTGATTGGACTGTATGGAGGGAGTCTCGCTCTGTCCCTGACTCCAAGTCATGTGTCAGTGGATTTCGGCGTTTAAGCAGACTCCAAATAGAAATAGGGAGCAGGAGAATGGTGACACACATGTTCTGCTCCAAAGGCTGCAATCGGAACACCCTTTCAGTGGCCTGTAGTAATGTCCCCTTCCTTCCGCTTCTCTCTGCAACTCATTCTTTCTCTAGGATTCTTAAGTGGGTGAGTGAGCGGCCGTATCGGTACCAATGACATCGGCATGAATAAATTGGAGGTTTTGCAAAGTGAGATCAGGGATTTACCAGTTAAATGAATGGACAGGACCATAGTCCGTCCCAGTGAGCAGAGACATAGCAAAATCATGCACTTTAACACGAGGCTTAAGTGTCGGTGTAGTTCGGAGGGCTTCAGAATTTGGCATCATTGTGTTTTTTTCAAAGGAATGTGGGATCTGTACAAAAGAGATGGAAGACGGTTTGTGCCTAATCAGGCAGGGAACTGAAAACCCAGCGGGATTGTTTGCCAGTACTGTGCATTAGATATCCCGGGTGATTCGTGGATCTCGAGGAGCAGGAAAATGGGATTCAGTGTTCCAACCATTACTGGCAATTGGTTGCAAGAGGAGAAAGTGGAACAGCAGAATATGACTGGGTTCCTTATTTTTAGGCGTGAAAAGTAGGAAGGAGTTGAAGGAGGAGGGGTGAGATTACAGTGCTGAGAAAATGTTCCCGCAGAGCACAGTCAGAACAGACAAGAGAACTCGCCCAAGTGAGGCTGTATGGGTGGAAATGAAGAATAAGAAATGTATGACCATGCTCAGAGGTCTGCATTATAGACCAGACGACAGTCCGCTCGATTAGGAGAAACAGATATGTATGATATCGCAGACTGTTAGAACAACAGAATCATAGAACATAACAACAGGGAAACAGGCCTTTAGACCCTTCATGGTGGATCCGAATTATTTTTCTGTCTATTCCCACTGACCTGCACCTGGAACATATCCCTGCATACACCTATCATCCACGTACCTGGCCAGGACTTTCTCTTAAATAATAAAAGTGAGCGCGCATTTGCCACTTCATCTGGCAGCTCTTTCTACACTTCCATCACTCTCTGTATGAAGAAGCCCCCACAGTTCCCTTTAAGCATTTACCCCTTCACCCTTAACCCATGTCCTATGTTTTTTCCTTCCCTAGCCTCAGTGTAAAAAGCCTGCTTGCATTCACTCTCTCCATATCCATCATAATTTTATATACCTCTCACAAATCTCCTCTCTTTCACCTACGCTCCAGGGAATAAAGTTATGATCTGTTCAACCTTTCTCGTTAACTCTGTTTAGCAAGTCCCAGGAATATTCTTGTAAACCTTCTCTGATCTCTTTCAACCTTATTAAGATCTTTCCTGTAAGTTGGTGACCAAAGCTGTACACAATACTCCAAATTCGGCCTCACCAATGCCTTATATAACCTCAGCATAACATTCCAACTCTTCTACTGAGTACTATTACTCAGTAAAAGGTGTTGGGTTGGCGTAGGAATGAGGAACACACACAGCTGTATCTTTGGGTTCTCTTCCAAGGAAGTTGTGACCTGTGCATAAGAGACGGTTTGTATGCAATTCAAGATAAATCATCATTCACCTATACATGAATATCCATGAGTACACAGAAACATAGAAGACTTTCAGCTCAATACTGACCCTTGGACCCACAATTTTTTTACTGATTTTTTTTTCCTCAGCCCTGTATTTTTTAAGCTCCATATACTTATTCAAAAGTCTCTTAAAAGGCCCTAGCGTTTCCGACTCCACCACTGTTACCAGCAGCCCGTTCCACACACTCACCAGTCACTGAGTAAAAAACTTACCCCTGACATCTCTGTACCAACTCCCCAGCACTTTAAACCTGTGTTTTCTTGTGGCAAACACTTCAGACCTGGGAAAAACCTCTGACTATGCACACGATCAATATTTATCATCAGCTTATACACATCATTCAGGTCACCTCTCATCATCCGTCGCTGCAAGGAAAAAAGGACGAGTTCGCTCAACCTATTCTCATCAGACATGCTCCCCAATCCAGGCAACATCCTTGTAAATCTCCTCTGCACCCTTTCTATGGCTTCTACATCATTCTAGTAGTGAGGCGACCAGAACTGACCGCAGTACTCCAAGCGGGTTCTTACCAGGCTCCAATACATTACCTCTCTGCTCTAAAATTCAATTCCACGAATGAAGACGGCCAGTAAAGCCAATCGAGACGGAGTTACTCCAGGGAAATCACAATACCAACAATACCCCAGCGTGATGTTTTGCCAGTAGAAAGGGGGAGTGGCTGAGTTTAATCTGGAGTTGAAGGGGTATGAAAAACAGAACAGCTTGACACATAGTGGAGAAGTAATTAAAATTTCAGGCCAAGTCAGGAAGCAAAAGTTTCAGCCTTCTGGGACTCATATTCTGAGCTGCGTACGGTTCAATGCAGGAAGTATTGTCGGAAAGGTAGATGAGCTCAAGGCAGGGGTCAACCCCTGGAAGTATGATATATTAAGCTATTGGTGATACTTTTTTGCAGGACCGTTAGATTAATAACCGGGATTTGTTCTGTTTCAATAGAGCTAATATGAAAATTAATTGAAGTAGAAGGGGTGGCTTTACCCCATGCAAGGCTGATTGAGTAAGCAAGGAGGTATGGGATCCAAGGGGACATTGCTATGTGCTTCCAGAACTGGCTTGCCCACGGAAGGCAAAGAGTGATGGTAGAAGTGTCAGATTCTGCATGGAGGCCATTGACCAGTGGTGCGCCTCAGTGATCTGTTCTAGGACATCTACTCATTGTGATTTTCATTACCGACCTGGACAACAAAGTGGAGGGTGGAGTCTGTAAGTTTGCTGATGATACAAAGGTTGGAGGTGTTGTGGATAGTGTGGAGGGCTGTCAGAGGTAACTTCGGGACTTTGATAGGATCCATAACTGGGCCGAGAAGTGGCAGATGGAGTTCAACCCAGAGTATTGTGAAGTGTTCATTTTGTTACGTCAAATATAATGGCAGTATACAGTATTAATGGTTAGACTCTCGGCAGTGTGGGAGATCAGAGGGATCTTGGGGTCCGAATCCATTGCACAGTCAAAGCAGTTTGACTCTGTGGTTAGGAAGGCAAATGGTGTATTGCCCTTCATTGATCGTCAAGATTGAATTTAAGGGGCGAGAGGTAATGTTGCAGCCACATAGGACAGAGGTCAGACATCGCTTGGAGTAATCTGCTCAGTTCTGGTATCCTCACTATCGGAAGGAGGTGGAAATAACAGAAAGGGTGCAGAGGGGATTTACAAAGATGTTTCCTGGATTGGGGAGCAAGCCCTACATGAACAGGTTGCGAGACCTCGGCCTTTACGGAGGATGAGAGGAGACCAGATAGAGGTGTATAAGATAATGAGCGGCATTGATTGTGTGGATAGTCAGCGTTTATTTTTTTTTCGTTTTTATCCCCCAGGGCTGAAATGGCTAGCACGAGAGGGCACAGCTTTACGGTTCCTGGATGTCGGTTCAGAGGAGATGTCAGAGAGTGGTGAGTGCGTGGACTAGGCTGGTGGCAATGGTGAGGGAGGCAGAAACGACAGAGCCTTTTACGAGTCTCCTGGATGTCTACATGGAGCTCAGAGAAATAGAGGACTGCGTGTAAGGCCTTGGTAGATCTAAGGTAGGGACATGTTCGGCACAGCTGTGTGGGCCGAAGGGCCCGTGTTTTGCTGTATGTTTTCTATGTTTCTATATTTCTATACAAGTTAATTATGGAAAAGGATAGGTTTGACCTCGGGTTTAGTTTCTAAATTTGAGAAAATACTACTTTATTGGTATGAGGAATGATCTGCAAGTGTAAACGGGGGGGAGGCGGGAATACATATTGTGAGTAATGGGATAATAACGGAGACAGCGACTTCAGTGTACAAAACTGGGACACTGAGGAACAGACGCACAAAGGAGATAAGAAACATTAAACAATAGAACATTACAGCACAGAAACAGGCCTCCTGGCCCTTCTTGTCTGTGCCGTAACATTTTTTTTCCTCCCTAGTCCCACTGACCTGTTCCAAGAACATATCTCTCCTACCCCTCTCATCCATTTTCCTGTCCAAGTTTCCCCTTTTCAAACTTACATTTGTCCTTTTTTTTCTCCCCTGGCCTCAGTGGATAAATACCCAACATAATTTTGTACACCTCTATCAAATCACCCCTCATTCTTCTACGCTCCAGGGAATAAAGTCCTAACCTATTCAACCTTTCCCTGACCTCGGCTCTTTTCCCCTTCCTTTCTCTTCCCGCAGCACACCAACTGGTCACACACACAACCATCTCCGAGAATCAGACACAATTCGAGACTCGTAAGCGAAATGCTTGGTATTGGTGAGTGTGGAGAACGGAGGAGGGAGAGCGTTGGGCCGTTTTTCTGACTCCAGTAGAGTGTGCTGCGATGGTGCGGGAGTTACTTCACAGGTCTGACCCCGGGAGTGTGTGATGGAACGTTGCGCAGGGAGCGTTACTCAGTGTATGTTTCCAGGAGTGTGTGATGGGATTGTATGGAGGGAGTCTAGCTCTGTCTCTGACTCCTAGTCATGAGTCAGTGGATTTCGGTGTTTAAGCAGACTCCAAATAGAAAAATGGAGCAGGAAAATGGTGATTCACATGTTTTGCTCCAAAGGCTGCAATCGGAACACCCTTTCAGTGGCCTCCAGTAATGCCCCCTTCCTTCCGCTTCTCTCAGCAACCCATTCCTTCTCTATGATTCTTAATTCGGCGAGTGAGCATCCGTATCGGTACCAATGACATCGGCATGCATAAAGTGGTGGTTTTGCAAAGTGAGATCAGGGATTTACCAGTTAAATGCATGGACAGGATCACAACCCGTCCCAGTGAGGCCAGACACAGGAAGACCATGCACTTTAACACGAGGCTCAAGTGTTGGTGTAGTTGGGAGGGCTTCAGAATTTGGCATCATTGTGTTTTTTTCAAAGGAAGGTGGGATCTGTACAAAAGAGATGGAAACTGGCGGGCAACTGAAATCCCAGCGGGATTGTTTGACAGTACTGTGCATGAGAGATCTCCGGTGAGATGTGGATCTCGTGGAGCAGAATAATGGGATTCAGTGTTCCAGAATTACTGGCAATTGGTTGCAAGAGGAGAAAGTGGAACAGCAGAATATGACTGGGTTCCTTATTTTTAGGCGTGAGAAGGCGGAAGGAGTTGAAGTAGGAGGAGTGACATTACAGGGCTGAGAAAATGTTCCTGCAGAGCACAGTCAGAACAGACAAGAGAACTCGCCCAAGTGAGTCTCTATGGGTGAAAATGAAGAATAAGAAATGTATGACCATGTTCAGAGGTCTGCATTATAGACCAGACAACAGTCCGCTCGATTAGGAGAAACAAATCTGTATGATATCACAGACTGTTAGAACCACAGAATCATAGAACATTAAAACAGGGAAACATATCATCAGGCCCTTCCTGGCGGTGCCGAAATATTTTTCTGCCTCGTCCCACTGACCAGCACCTGGAACATATCCCTCTATACACCTATCATCCATGTACCTGGCCAAGTTTTTCTCTTAAATATTAAAAGTGGGCACGCATTTGCCACTTCATCTGGCAGCTCTTTCCTCACGTCCATCACTCTCTGTATGAAGAAGCCCCCACAATGTTCCCTTTAAACATTCCTCCCTTCATCCTTTACCCATGTCCTCTGTTTTTTTCTTCCTCTAGCCTCAGTGTAAAAAGCTTGCTGGTATTAACTCTCTCTCAACATATCATAATTTTATATACCTCTCACAAATCTCCTCTATTTCATCGACACTCCAGGGACTAAAGCCATGACCAATTCAACCTTTCTCGTTAACTCAGTTTCTCAAGCCCCAGCAACATTCTTGTAAACCTTCTCTGAACTCTTTCAACCTTATTAATATCTTTCCTGTAAGTTGGTGACCAAAGCTGTACACAATACTCCAAATTCGTTCTCACCAATGCCTTATACAACCTTAGCATAACATTCCAACTCTTATACTGAGTACTTTGATTGTTGAAGGCCAATGTCCCAAAAGCTATTTTTACGAACCTGTCTACCTCTGAAGCCACTTTTACGGTACTTAGACCATACGACATAGGATTATGAGGTGCCAGAAGAAATGGTAAATGCGGGCTCACTTTTAATATTTAAGAAAAATCTTGGCCAGTTACATGTATTAGGATGTATGGAGGGATGCGGTCCAGATAGAGGTCAGTGGGACTGGGCAGAAAAATGTTAAGGCATCGCCAAGAAGGGACTAAAGGCCTGTTTCTTTGCTGTAATGTTCTATGATTCTATGGTTCTAACAGGACATAGAATTAGGAAATCCGTTTGCTGACACCCGGGAACCCAGGAATTTCGATTAAGGCCATACAACATTGGATAAGAATTAGGACACCGGGACTGCTCGCCATTTCATCATGGCTGATCCATTCTCCTCTCAGATCCAGTCTACCGCCTTCTCCCGCTATCTATTCCGGCCTTGAATAATGTAGAATCTTTCAAACTCCGCCTTTAAATTCCGCAGTCTCACCACTCTATGTCGAAGGAAAATGCTCCTCATCTCTGTTCTAAAAATATTTCCCGCTCTTCTAAATTTGTCTCTTCAGGTCCGAGACTACCCTGCAACAGGAAACATTCTCTCCACATCCACTCGGTCATGGCATTTCACCAACCGAGAGCTTTGAATAAAGTCACCCCACATTCTCCGGAATTCCAGCCGGTACAGGCCCCAGGGCCATCTAACTGTATCATATGAGAATCAGTCCAATCCTGGAATCATGTTCGTGAATCTGATTTGAACCCTTTCCAATAGGAGCACATACTTTGTTTGATGAGGGATCAAAACCTGCTCGCAATGCTGCAAATGTGGCCTCACAGTTCCTTATTAGGTCTTAAAAACTTTGTACATTCCAGTCCTCTCGAAATGAATGGGTGGAGGGGAACTGCACAGAATGTTTGAACCGCAAGTGTGTGACACGGACGAGGAAGAAGATGTTTTACTCTGTGTCTATACCGGAGAGAATGTGATGAAGCAGTGTGGAAGGAGCTTCACAAGGGTGGTGTGATGTCCCGTTGCTAACTGAACGTCATTCAGTGTCTGACTACGGGAATGTGTGTTGGGACGGTGTGGAGGAAGCCTTGCTGTTTGTTTGACCCCCGGAGTGTGTGATGGAATGGTACGGAGAGAGCTTCACTCTGTGCCTGACCCCGGGAGAATGTGTGCTCTCAAAAGCAGCTACTCGTTGATAAGTGAATGCAAGCAGGTTTTTTTCAGCTGATGCTTGGGGAGAGGAAAAAAAAACAGGGGACATGGTTTATGGGTGAAGGGTGGAAAGTTTAAAGGGAACATTGTGGGAGGGCTTCTCCACACAGAGAGTGGTGGCAGTGTAGAATGAGCTGCCAGATGAAGTGCAAAATGCGGGCTCATTTTAACATTAAAAAAAAACTTAACAAAAACCAACCAAGACCCTCTCAAGGAACCTTCAGGCTCTCCTAATTTCTTTCCTAAGCTCCTTCCTATTAGTCTTACAATCTTCTAGATCTTTAACATTACCTAGCTCCCTGGACCTTTTGTAAGCTTTTATTTCATTCTTGACTTTATATATCACGGCCTTTGTACACCACTGTTCCTGTAGCTTACCATAAATTCCCTGGCAGAACCAATGCAGAACCCCCCATAAATATCCCTTGAAATCTTGCCACATTGGTCCGTACCTTTCCCTGAGACCATCTGTTTCCAATTTAAGCTCCCGATATCCTGCCTGATAGCCTCATAATTCACCTTACTCCCAGTAAACGCTTTTCTAACATGTCTGTTCCCATCTGTCTCCAATGCTATTTTAAAGGAGATAGTATTACGATCACTATCTCCAAATTGTTCTTCCATTAAGAGATCTGACACCTGACCAGGTTCATTTCCCAATAACAAATCAAGTACAGCCTCTCCTCTGGTAGGCTTCTCTACATGTTATGTCAAGGAACTTTCCTGATCATCCTAACAAACTCCAGCCCATCTTTACCTCTTGCTCCAGGGAGATGCCAATTCATATTGGGAAGTTAAAAATTCCCGTCACGACAACTCTGTAATTATTTTATCTTTCCAGGATCTGTTTCCCTATCTGCTCCTCGATATCCCTTTTACTATTGGGTGGCCTATCAAAACACCCAGTAAAGTTATAGATGCTTTCCTCTTCCTACTTTCCACCTACAGGAACTCCGTAGAAAATCGCTCTGTGGCGTCCACCTTTTCTACAGCCCTTACCGTGTCTCTGATCAACAGTGCCAGCCCCCAACTCTTTTGCCTGCTCCCATATCCTTTCTGAAACCTCTAAAATCCGGCACTTGAAGTAACCATTTCTCTCCCTGAGCCATCCAAGTATCTGCAATGGCTACAACATAATTTCTCCAACGGAGATAGTGTTTAGTATTCTGCATCATTGACCATAGCATTGGAGAGGGCTGGGAACAGATAAGTTAGAAAAACTTTGAATTGAATAAGGAAAATATGAGGCTATCAGGCAGGAAGATGAAATCAAAAATTGGGATCAGATGTTCTCAGAAATGTGACAAATGTTCTATGGATATTTGCGTGGAGTTCGGCATAGTTACCTTCCAGTGAGTAAGGGAAAGGATGGTAGGGACGTTGGTGTACAAAGGCTGTTGGAAATATAGTCAAGAAGGAAAGGAGGCATGATGAAAGGTTCAAAACACTACTTGATGACAGAGGTCTAGAAGATTATAAAACTAACAGGATGGAGCTTAAGAAAGAAATTAGGAGAGCCAGAAGAGGCCATAATAAGGTCTTGGAGGACAGGATTAATGCAATCCGCAGCGTATTCTATAAGTATGTGACGAGCGAGTGGATAAGACGTGAAAGACTACGATGAATCAAGTGTGAGGCTGGCAAAGTGTGCATGGAACCGGAGAAGATAACAGAGGTACATAATTAATACCTTGCATCAGTATTCACTCGGCTAAACTATTCTGGCGATTGTCAGAGACTTGCAGCGGCCTGAAAAGCTTGAGCATGTAGACATTAATAAAGAGGATGTTCTGGAGCTTTTGGAAAGCATCAGGTTGCGTTAGTCACCGCGAAAGGACGACCAGGGTACTGTACGACCCGAGGGGTGGTGTTGGTGATTGCTGAGGCTCAGGCGATTATGTGTGTACCATGAATGGGGACGGAGGAGATAGCCCAGGAAATGATAGACCAGTGACTCTTACCTCCGTGGTTGGTAGGTTGATGGAAAAAATCCTGAGAGTCAGGATTTATGAACAGTTGCAGAGCTATAATATGATTAGCAATGGTCATCATGGCTTTCTCAAAGGCAGGTATGGCCTTACGAGCCTATGTAAGTTTTCTGAGGATGTGACTAAACAGACTGAGGATGGAAGAGCAGTAGATATAGTGTATTTGGATTTCAGCAAGGCACTTGAAGAGATACCCCATGCAAGTTTTATTCAGAAAGTAAGGAATTATGGGATTCAAGGGGACATTGTTTTTTGGATCCAGTACTGGTTTTCCCACAGAAGTCAAAGAGCAGTTGTAGTCTGTCCATTGTCATCCGCCTCTCTATCTCTTCCAGACCCCGAATCCTCCCTTCTTTTAACCCACTCTCATTACTCTTTCCTCACACACCCTCATTTCTCACGACCACCCTCTGCAACACCCTCAATCTCTCTGCTCCCCGCACTTCCTTCCTCTCCTTTCGGTTCCTCTATTCATCAGCTCTTCATCCCATGTTGGCTGGTCACGGTCTAACTCACTTGTCAACACAGGCTTCCTCTGAGAAAGGTTGCTTCCCCTATCTGAGCTCAGAGACGCTGAGAACCCTCGGCAGGATGGACGGGAACGGTAGTTACATGGATATGAAGTGGGGAAAAACGGTCTCACGGTCACTTTCCCGAGGTGAGTGGGGCAGAGAGACAGACGACAGCTCGATTCTGCAGCTTATCCCCAGAGTACGTGATCGAACGGGTGGAGGGAGTTTCACTCTGTGTCTGACCAAAGGAGAGCCTGATGGGCCGGTGCAGAGGGAGATTCACTCTGTGTCTGACCCAGGGAGTGTGCGATGGGACGGTGTGGAGGGAGATTCACTCTGTGTCGGACACCGGGAGTGTTTGATGGGACGGTGTGTAGGGAGATTCACTCTGTGTCTGAGCAGGGGGAGGAAGTGATGGGTGCAGAGAGATTGAGGGTGTTTTAGAGGGTGGTCGTGAGAAATGAGAGTGGTTGAGGGAAGAGTAATAAGAGTGGGGAGAAAGAGGGGAGGGGTCGGGTAGAGATACAGAGGTGGATGACAATGGACAGACTGAGGAGAAGGGATGGAGGGAAGCGGCAAGTGAGAGAGGAGGGCGAAAGGCGTTATGGACATGGGGAAAAGTGAGCGGAGAGGGTGAGACCTGGTGAAAGAAAGCCGGGAAGGTTGGAGTGTGATTGGGGAGAGAGGGCCGGTGACTGGAGGTAAGAATCTGAGATCAGTATGGAACAAGGCAGCGGAGAGGAAGTGAGGAAATGTGAAGATGAAGGTGGGAATATGGGAGGACTGAGAGAATGTGGAATCGAAGAAAGGACAGAGAAAGGAAATGAATTGTTGGAGTTGGGGTGTGACGGTGTGCAGGGATGAAGAAGGAGGCAACGTCCGAGGATGTTGTCACTCGGACAAAGCCTCAATTATCCAGAACAGTTACACCACCAGCTGGTTCCTGTTTTAGGCATTGGATGCTCCCAGTGCCCCTGCTCATGGCCGGCGCTTCAGACTCCGTGTCTGCGAGAAAGCAGGGCAGCAGGAGAACCACCCAAAACCCCCCGATGTGATTGTACCCCTCCCGCCGTGAGAGGAGTTACCTTGTTTTATTGTGGAAAAACTAACTGTTGTTGCTAAGCTTGACTAGCTGAAGATTGAGGTCACGAAGGTCACAGGATAAGATGCAGACACTGCCTTGCTTGTGGGAGCTGACAAAAGCTAGCAGCATTTCATGCCGAGAATGAGGTATTGCTAAACGTTGTCCGACATTGTCTTGGTAAAAGAGGAACTGACTGTAGACGTGCAGTTCTGATTTTGTGCACCGTCTGGAAACATTCGCAGACTGTCTGATATTTAGCAACGGCTTCTTGAAATCGCTCACTGAGTATATTGGGCTGTTGGCCATTGCCCAAAATGCACTGCATAAACTTAAGATATAACCTGACATTGGCGGAGTCGTAAGACAACGTGATCACCTACTGAAGGGTTAACCGTACTCAGAGGTCTGTGTATTTATTTCTTATTTGATCACGGGATAAATTCTTTTAGAGTCCAATCCGGTAAAACAGGGAAAATCCTTCGGGAGTAATAATGTGGGACCCAGGCAGAGATGATTGGCTGATTTGATTGTGTAGGAACTATATCTCTTTGTTGGTATATGTAACACACATTGACTTCAGGCCTTTAATAATATCCCAGATGGTAGACACCCTCGAAGATGGAAGGTTAGAAGAGACAGAAATGAGCTGGAGTGGTGGGAGAGAGGAGGAGATAATGAGCGTGGATTCCAGTGAACACTGAAGCAAAATATTCATTATATACCTCTGCTATCTCCTCCGGTTCCGTACACACTTTTCCACTGTCACACTTGATTTGTGCATTCTGATGTCTTATCCACTGTTCTGCACATACTGATAGAACAGCCTGCGGTTTACCTTATTCCTGTCCTCCAATGCCTTCTTATGGCCACCTGTGGTTCTCCAAATTTCTTTCTTAAGATCCTTCCTGCCAGCTTTATATTCTTCTAGATCTCTGTCATCAAGCAGTGGTTTAAACCTTTCGTCAGACCTTATTTTTTTCTTGACAAGATTTCCTACAGCCTTTATTCACAAACAGTTCCTGTACCCTAACATCCTTTCCCTGTATCATTGGAACGTACCGATGCAGTACATCACTCAAATATCCCCTGAACATTTACCACATTTATTTCGTACAGTTCCGAGAACACCTGATCCCAATTTATGCTTCCAACTTCCTTCCTGATAGCTTCATACATTTCCTTACTCCAATTTAATGTTTTGCTAACTTATCTGTTCCTGTCCCTCTCCGACGATACAGAATTCTAAACACTATCTCCGTAGGAGATATGATGTGGTGGCCAGAGTTGTGGGGCTGGCACTGTTGATCAGAGATAGTGTCAGGGCTGCAGAAACGGGGGACGCCCAAGAGCAATATTCTACAGGGTGTCTGTGGGTGGAGATTAGGAACAGGAAAGGATCTATAAGATTACAGTTTGCTTTTATAGGCCGCCCAATAGTAACAGGGATATCAAGGAGTAGATAGGGAAACAGACCTTGGAAAGTTATAATAATAACGGAGTTGTGATGGGAGATTTAAAAATCCCCGATGTCAACAGTCATGTCCCTGGAGCAAGGGGTTAAAGATAGGCTGGAGTTTGGTAGGTTCTTCGGGAAGGTTTCTTGACACAATATGCAGACAAGCCTACAAGAGGAGAGGCTGTACTTGATTTGACATTGGGAAATGAACCTGGTCAGGTGTCATAACTCTTAGTGAGAGCATTTTGGAGATAGCGATCATAATTCTATCTCCTTTACAATTGCTTTGGGGGGAGATAGGAACAGACACGTTAGAAAAGTGTTTGATGGGAGTAAGGGGAATTATCAGGCTAGCAGGCACGATATTGGAAACAGATGTTCTCAGGGAAAGGTACGGAAGAAATGTGACAAATATTCAGGTGATACTTGTGTGGAGTTCTGCATTGGTACGTTCCAATGAGACAGGGATGTTCTGGTAAGCTGAAGGAACAGTTGTGTACAATGTCCGTAAGATATGACGTCAGGAATAAAAGAAAAAACTTCAGAGAGCTAGGTAATGTGGATGCGGAAGATTATAAAACTGACAGGAAGGAGCTTAGGTTGAAATTAGGAGAGCCTGAAGGGGCCGAGAGAAGGCCTTGGCGGGGAGGATGAAGAAAACCCCAAGGCATTCTACCGGAATGTGACGAGTAAGAGGAAAAAGTGTGAAAGAAGAGGACTTATCTAGTGTAACAGTGGGAGAGTGTATATGCAACTGGAAGAAATTGAAGTGGTACTTAATGAATACTTTGCTTCAATATTCACTGTGGGTGAGGATCCCAGTTATGGTAGTGGCAACTTGCAGCAGACTGAAAAGCTGGAGCCTTTAGATATTCCGAAAGATGACCGGATGAGATGAATACCGGGCTACTCTGGGAGGCGAGGGAGAAGATTACTGAGACAGTCCTGAATTTCGTTGCTTCAAGTGTGACAGAATCTGAGGGGTAAGCGGCGGGGGTGTTGCATTGCTTGTCAGAGAAAATATTACAGCGGTGCTCTGGCAGGATAGAATAGAGGGCTCGTCCAGAGAGACTATTTGGTTGGAATTGAGGAATAGGAATGGTGTAGTAACACTCATAGAGTTGTATTATAGACCACTTAATGTGGAGCGAGAGTTGGAGGAACAAATTTGCAAGCAGATAGCAGATGTTTGTTGTAAGCACAGAGTTGTGATTGTGGGAATTTTGATTTTACAAACACAGACTGGGAAGCCCATACAGTCAAAGGGCGATGGATTGGATTCTGTAAAAAGTGAGCAGGATCGTTTTTGCAGCAATACATAGAGGTACCAACTGGAGAAGTGGCAGTGTTAGATCTTCTGTCAGGGAATGAGATAGGTCAGGTGACAGAAGTATGTGTTCGGGAGTACTTCGGGTCCAGTGATCAAAATGCCGTTAGTTTCAATATATTATGGGAAGGATAGGACAGGACACAGAGTTGAGACATTTGAGTGGAGAAAAGCTAACACTGAGAATATGCGAAATTGTTGAGAAAGAGTGGTGTGGAACATTTTATTTTTAAATGGAAATGATGTAATGGAGAAATGGAGGTCATTTAAACGTGAATTTCTGAGGGTACAGAATCGTTATGTTCCTGTTAGGTTGAAAGGAAAGGTTAAAGGAAAGGAAATTAATTGGTTAGCACGAGAGAGCCTAATTTTAATGTGCTTGGAATTAGGTACAAAGGAGATGGCAGGGTTATGTTTTTTTTTACTCGGAGATTGATATTTAGTCACATCCTCAATAATCCAATCAAGCTCGTAAGTCACGACCCGCCCCCAAAGCCATGCTGACTACTCCTCATCATTTTACACCTCTATAAATGCTCATCAATCCCGCCTCTCAGGATCTTCTCCATAAATTATCAACCAATGAGGTAAGAGTCACTGGTCTATAATGTCCAAGGCTATCTCTTCTCCCTTTCTTGAATAAAGGAACTGCATCCGCAACCCTCTGATCCTCCGGAACCTCTCCCTTCCATATTGATGATGCAAGGATAATCGCCAGAGGCTGAGTAACCCCCTCCCACATCGCCCGGGATACATCTCATCCCTTCCCAGCACCTTATCCAGCTTGCTGCGTTCGCAAAGCACCAGCATAATTTCTTTCTTAATATCTACATGTTCAAGCTTTTCAGTCTGCTGCAGGTTGGCCCTACTATCTCTAAGATCCTTTCTCACAGTGAATACAGATGCAAAGTATTCAATTAGTACTCTGCAATTTCCTCCACTTCCACATACACTCTCCCACTTTCACACTTGGTAAGTCCTAATTTTTCACATCGTATCCTCTTACTCTTCACATTCCTGTAGAATGCCTTTGGGGTTTCCTTAACCCTGCCAGCCAGGACCTTCGCAAGGACACCTCAAGTTCTCCTAATTTCTTTCTCATGCTCCTTCCTGTTAGTTTTACAAACTTCCAGATCTCTAAGATTACCTAGCTCTCTGAAACTTTTGTAAGCTTTTCTTTTATTCTTGACTTCCTATATTCCGGACTTTGTACACAACTGTTCCTGTAGCTTACCATAACTACCCTCTCTCATTGGAAAGTACCAATGCAGACAATGCAATTCCGTACCATTCCTTAAGAAAATGTTTCTAATTTAAGCTTCCAATTCCCTGCTTAATAGCCTGATAATTTCCCTTTCTCCCATAAAACGCTTTTCTAACTGGTCTGTTCCCACCTCTCCCCAATGCAATTCTAAAGGAGATAGAAGTATGATCACTATCTCCAAAATGCTCTCCCACTGAGAGTTCTGATAACTGACCAGGTTCAATTCCCAATACCAAATCAAGTACAGCCTCTCCTCCTGTAGGCTTGTCTACATATTGTGTCAAGGAACCTTCCTGACAAACCTACCAAACTGCAGTCCATCTTTACCTCTTGCTCCAGGGACATGCCAGTTGATATCGGAGAATTTAAAATCTCTCGTTACGACAACTCCGTTATTATTATTACTTTCCAGGATCTGTTTCCCTATCTGCTCCTCGATATCACTGTTACCATTCGGCGGTCTATAAAAACACACAGTAAAGTTATTTATCCCTTCCTGTTCATACTTTCCAACTACAGGGACTCCGTAGAAAATCGCTCTGTGGCGTCCACCTTTTCTGCAGCCCTGACACTATCTCTGATCAACAGTGCCAGCGGCCAACTCTTTTGCCAACCTCCCTGTCCTTTCTGAAACCTCTAAACCCCGACACTTGAAGTAACAATTCCTGTCACTGAGCCATCTATGTCTCTTCAATGGCCACCACATCATATCTCCAACGTAGATAGTGTTCAGAATTCTGCATCATTTACCATAGCATTGGAGAGGGACAGGAAAAGATGAGATAGCAAAACCTTTAATTGGATTAAGTAAAATATGGGGCTATCTGACAGGAAGTTGGAAGCATAAATTGGGATCAGGTGTACACAGAACTGTACGAAAGAAACGTGGCAAATGTTCAGGGGATATTTGCGTGGGGTTCTGCATAGCTACTTTCAAATGGGAAAGGGAAAGGATGGTAGGGTACGGGAAAGTTGGTGTACAAAGTCTGTTGTAAATCCTCTCAAGAAGAAAATAAGACCTGACTAAAGGTTCAAAACACTACTTGATGACAGAGATCTAGAAGATCAGGAAGGAGCTGAAGAAATAAATTAGGAGAACCAGATGTGGCCATAAGAAGGCCTTGGAGGACAGGATTAAGATAAACCGCAGGACATTCTATAAGTATGTGAAGAACAGATGTATAGGACGTGAGTGAATAGGACGAATCACGGTTTACAGTGGAAAAGTGGGTATGGATGCGAAAGAGACAGCAGAGGTACATAATGAATACTTTGCTTCAGTATTCACTAGGTTAAAGGATTCCTGCGATTATCAGGGTGGCTTAGAGCGGACTGAAAATCTTGAGCACGTAACTATTAGTAAAAACGATATTCTGGAATTTTTAGAAAGCATCAAGCTGCCGAAGTCCCGGCGAGAGGACGACTAGGCTACTGCACGAGCCGGGGGACGGGGAACTTGCTGAGCTTCTGTCTATGATGTGTGTACCATCAACGGTCACTGGAGAGATAGCCCAGGAAATGATAGACCAGTGCTTCTTACCTCTGAGGTTGTTAAGTTGATAGAGAAGATCCAGAGAGGCAGGATTTATGAACATTTGTAGAGGTATGAAATGATTAGTGATAGTCAGCATGGCTTTGTCAAGTGCAGATCGGGCCTTACGAGCCTGATCGAGTTTTCTGAGGATGTAACTAAACAGATTGATGAAAGCGGAGCAGTAGATATAGTGTTACTGGAATTTAGCAAGGCATTTGGTGTGATACCCATGCAAGATTTATTGAGAAAGGAAGGAGGCATGGTATCCAAGTGTGCGTTGCTCTGTGGACTCAGAACTGTCTTGCCTTCAGAAGGCAAAGAGTAGTTGTAGATGCGTCATATTCTGCATGGAGGTCCGTCAACAGTGGAGTGGCTCGGGGATCTGTTCTGTGACCCTTACTCTTAGAGATGAGGAAGTGGAGCGATGGGTTAGTAAGTTTGCTGATGACAGAAAAGTCGGAGGTGTTGTGGATAGTGGGGAGTAATGTCAGAGTTTACGGCGGGATATTGATAGGATGCAAAACTGGGCTGGGAAGTGGCAGATTGTGTTCAACTCAGATAAGTGCGTGCTGGTCCATTTTGATAGGTCAAATGTAATACAGTATTAATGGTAAAACTTGCAGTGTGGAGGATCAGTGCGATCTTGGGGTTCAAATTCATCGGACACGCAGAGCTGCTGCGCAGGGTGACTCTGTGTTTAAGAATACGGTGCATTGATCTTCATCAACCGCAGAATTGAGTTCAACGGCCGAGTGGTAATGTTACAGTCCTATAGCACACCGGTCAGAACCCACTTGGAGAACTGTGCTCAGCTCTGCTCAGCACACTACAGGAATGATGTGGAAACTATAGAAAGGGTACAGAGAAGATTTACAAGGATGTTGTCTGGACTGGGGAGCATGCTGACTGAAAAGAGATTGAGTGAACTCGCCGATATCTGAATTGAACTGCATGTGACTCCGCAGGACCCACTTCCTCAGCTGATTAAGATCCCCCTGTATATGAGAACTGTCTTCACTGTTGTCAAAACCACCAACATTAAAGTCTTTCGTAAGGATATTAACTGCTCCTTGTGCATTCTCGTACAAACCGCCATATTGTTGACCGCAATCAAACTGGTCAGAGAGGTCTTAGCCAGTTCCATGCCATCCTCCAGTGTAGTCTACAACATGAAGCTTGTTAAAGGTCTTATTAAAATCGATGAAAGTTACCTCTACTACCCGTGCCGAGCAGCATCCCCGGTCAAATCAGACCGACAAATCTCCCTGCGTCTCACGCCATCTGGCATCACCTTCTCTATTCTATGTTCCACGCTCCCGATCTCCTCATCTATTTCCCTCTCTCACTACTACAGCTCATTTCTGTCTCTCCTGACCCTCCATCTTCCAGGGTGTATACCATCTGGGATATCATTAAAGGCCTTAACTCAATACCAACAGAGAGATATAGTTCCTGCACAAACAAATCAGCCAGTCATCTCTCCCTGGCTCCCACATCATTACTCCCGAAGGCTTCGCCCGATTTTACCGAATTGGAATCCAAAAGGGTTTATCCCGGGATCAAACAAGAAATAAGGACACAGACCTCTGTGTTCGGTTAACCCTTCAATAGGTGATCACATTGTCTTACGACTTCACCAATTTCAGGTCATATCTTAAATTTAGACAGTGAATTTTGAGTAATGGCCAACAGCCAAATATACTCAGTGAGCGATTTCAAGAAGCACTTGCTAAATATCAGACAGTCTACGAATGTTTCCGGACGGTGCACAAAATCAGAACTCCATGTCTACAGTAAGTTCCTCTTTCACCAGGACAATTTCGGACAACGTTTAGCAATACCTCATTCTCGGCATGAAATGCTGCTTGCTTTTGTTAGCTCCCACAAGCAAGGCAGTGTCTGCATCTTATCCTGTGACCTTCGTGACCTCAATCTTCAGCTTGTCAAGCTAAGAAACAACATCTAGCTTTTCCACAATAGGACAAAGTAACATCATAAGAAAGTAGGATTTTGAAGCAGAATTAGATCATTTGGCCCATTGAGTCTTCTCCAACATTTCACCGTTGCTGATCCAATTTACTTTTCAACGTCAATCCCCTGACTTCTTCCTGTATTCCTCCAAGCCCGCATCAAATCAAGAACCTCTGCAATAAATATACAAAAAAAAAAAAAAACCTTGGCCTCCACAGCCGCCTGTGGCAAAGAAATCCACAGATTCACCACAGTGTGACTAAAGGTAATTCTCCTCATCTCCGTTCTAAAAGTTCACCCTGTTCTTCCAAGTCTTTGACCTTTGGTCTTCGACACCCCCACCACCGAAAACATCCGCGACACACCCACTCGATCAAGGCATTTAATTATTCGATAGATTTCAATGTCGTTACCCTCTTACTCCTAAATTCTGGTGAGTACTCGCCTGGAGATATCGAGCACTTCTCAAATGACTCCTTGCAGTCATAGAAGCATTTTTGTGAACCTCGTTTGAACCCTCTCCACTTTGAGCACAATCATTCTAGGATAAGAGGCCCAAAACTGTTCACAATGCCCCAGGTGAAGCCTCACCAGTGCTTTATAAAGCCTCAGCATCGCACCTTTCCTTTTATATTCGAGTCGAAAAGCTGACATGCATTTGCCCTACTCACCACAGACTCAACCTGAGAAAGTTACATCATCGACACAACTTTGTGGGCTGAGGGGCCGGAAATGTGCTGTAGATTTCTATGTTCAACCTGCAAATTAAACTTTAGGGATTTCCGCACAAGGACTTTAAAGTCCCCTTGAATATCAGTTCTTTATTTGTGTGTTTTCACTCCATTTAGAAAATAGTCAACCTTTTTATTTTCTCCCAAAGTGCATGAACATGCATCGTTCAACACAAAAGTACATCTGCCGTGTCTTTGCCCTAAGTTCTTCTGTAGCCTGTCTACTTCCTCAAAATTACCTGATATCCTCATATCCTCATATCGTCTGCAAACTGTGCAGGCACGTTCAGGGAGCTACGAACATGGGCCACAAGATCACTCTGGTCATCGAAACAGGTTTGTCTTTATTGCTGTGCTATCTCTTTGAATTTTTCCGAGTTGAACTCTATCTGTCATTTTTCCGTCTTATCTGCAAAGGATTTCAGTAGAGCAGCAGTGGCTTTCGTTTCTGGGGGGGGGGGGGGATGAGGAAGGTGCAGGACATCTGCATTGCAGAAATGAAGAAATACTCAATACACAAGAAGTATTCAATTCTGTCTGACAAGGGAACTCAAAGCTCTTGGAAACAGCTAAAGAAAGGGCACAGAACAAAACCAAAATAAGTGGGAATGCTATCATCGATTCGCAATCTCGTTTGCGTGGATGTTCTGCGGTGTGTTCCCTGTTCCAAACAAGTGTCAAGAAATAACAAACTGTACGCAAAATGAGATTAACCGATAGAGATTTATAATTCGTAATTTGAATATATGGTTAGTAAAGAAACAAAAACAAAGAAGAGGGCACATTCTCATGAAACAGACTATCCACACGATCAAATCCTCTCATCATCTTGTACACCGTATCAGGTCATCTCTCATCCTCCGTCGCTCCAAGGAAAAATGGCTGAAGTCACTCAACCTATTCTCATACGACATGCTCCCCAATTCTGTGAACATCTTTGTACATCTCCTCTTTACCCTTTCTATCGTTTTCACAACATTCCTGTAATGCGACCAGAACTGAGCACAGTACTCCAAGTGGGGTCTGACCAGGGTCGTATATATTTGTAATATTACCTCTCTGCTCCTAAACTCAATCTCACGATTGATTAAGGCCAATGCACCGTAAGCTTTCTTAACTACAGAGTCAACCTGCGCAGCAGCGTTGAGTGCCACATGGACAGGAAACACGAGACCTCTCTGATCCACCACACTGCCAAGAGTCTTACCATTAATTTTATATTCTGTCATCATATTTGAGCAGCCAAAAAGTACAACCTCACACTGATAAGGGTTGAACTCCACCTGCCACATCTCAGCCCCCTTTTGCATCCTGTGACTGTCCGGCTGTATGATCAGAGGGACCTCATAATTCGGGGTATCTACAACACCCAGAACCTTTGTATCATCCGCAAATTTACGAACCCACACATCCATATTCTCATCCAGGTTGTTTATAATATCACTACGAGTAGTATTCCCAGAACGGATCCCTGATGAACTCCACTGCTCACCGTCCTCCATGCACAATATAACCAGTCTTTAAACTCTCTTTGCTTCAGTGGGCAAGCCAGCTGTGGAGCCACAAAACAATGTCCCCTTGTGCCCTTTTCTTTCTTACTTTGACAAATCCATGCTGACTATTGCTAATCATTTCATGCCTCTGCAGTTCTTTATAAATCCTGCTTCTCGGGATCTTCTCCATCAAATTACCAACCACTGAAATAAGTCTCATTGGTCTATAATTTCCTGGGCTAACTCTACTCCCTTTCTCGAATAAAGGAACAGCGTCCACAATCTTCCAATCATCCGGAACCTCTCCCGTCCCCATTTTTTGACACAATCATCATCGCCAGAGGCTCAGCAATCTCTTCCCTCGGCTCGCGCTGTCGCCTTGTCTTCCTTCCCCGGTGATTTCGGCAACTTGATTTTATTATCTTCGTACGCAAACTTTTCAGTCCGCTAAAAGACACACTGACAATCGCCAGAATCCTTTACCCCAGTGAGTACTGAAGCAATGTATTGATTATGGACCTCTGTTACCTCCTCCATGCACACTTTGCCACTGTCACACTTGATTCATCCTATTCTTTCACGTCTTATCCACTTGTTCCTCACATACTTATAGAATGTACTGTTGGTAACATTTATCCGGCTCACCAAGGCCACTTCTGGCTATCTTAATTTATTTTTTAAGCTCCATCATATATTATAATCTTCTAGATCTCAGTCATCAACTGTCTTCTGAACCATTTGTAAGGCCTTCTTTTCTTGTTAACTGGATTTACAACCGCCTTTGAACGCCACGGTTCCTGTACTCCACCATCCTTTCCTTTCTATTTGGAACGGACCGATGCACAACCCCACGCAAATATCAACTGAAGGTTTGCCACATTTATTTCGTACAGCTTTGTGAGACCTGAACCCAATTTATGCTTCCAACTTGCTGCCTGACAGGATCAAATTCTCCCCTACTGCATTCGACGATTTGCTAACTTTTTAGTTTCTATCCCTCTGCAATGCTGTGGTAAATGATACAGAATTTTAAACGCTATGTCCCTTGGAGATGTGATGTGGTGGCCATTGCAGAAGCTTGAATGGCTCAGGGACAGGAATGGTTACATCAGGTGACGGAAATTTGGATGTTTTAGAAAGGACAGGAAGAGAGGCGAGAGGTTGCTGCGTGGCACTGTTGATGAGTAATTGGGTAGTTGTTGCAAGAACGTGGCCGTGGAACGACCTACTGCTGAACACGGGCGCGGAGGCCGAGTGGGGAGGAGTTACGGTCGTAGCGAGCGTGGAATGGATGCCAAGGGACTCTTTAACCGCAGTCTTTTTTTTTTTTTTTTTTGTCGAGGATTCAGGAGCAATGCCAGACTTAGAACTGATCGTCCAAAGAAACTTGTACAGGAGTCAACTAACGAACTGGCAGCTCCTTCTTGTGATCACAGGATTCTTGTTTATCCTGCAGTTTCTAACGGGAAGCAGGTGGAAACTGAGAATTATTGGGAATTAAGATTCAAGTTTCAAAAACTTTATTGTCATTCCAAACACATCAGCTCTGCAGGGCAGAATGAGACAGCGTTTCCCAGTGGCAAGTGCAATCATAACATAACAAACGCAACGATAAATAGTAAATACAACAATAAATAGTAAAACACAACAGCCACATGTCGGTTAAAATCAAAATATAAGCTGTTTAGTAGCCTTGTGGTTTTAGTTCTTTTGCTCCTGTAACGTATCCCTCATGGCAGAAGAACAAACAGTTTATGGAGAGGGAGTGAGGAGTCTTTAATGCTGTCCCTTGTCTTCTGGAGGCATCGACTCTGCAAGAGGCCTGGGACACAGAGTAAGGAGACACCAATAACCTGCTCTGCTCCCCTAACCACCCCCTGCAAAGCTTTTCTGTCGGCAACACTGCAGCTGTAGTACCAGGTTGTGATGCAAAAGGTCAGCACACTCTCAACCACGCCTCTGTAGAATGTAGTTAAGATGTTAGTGGGGAGTGATGCTTGTTTAAGTTTCCTCAGAAAGTGCAATCTCTGCTGGGCCCGTTTCACAATCCCAGGGGTGTTCCTGGACCAGGTGAGATTATCGGAGATCTGCAGCCTAAGGAAGTTGATGTTTTCCGCTCTCTGCACTGTGAAGCCGCTGATGATGATGGGTGTGTGCTCAGGTTGCGACCGTCATTGAGACCTATCTCCTAAGGTAAATAGCAAGGTGCCAAAATGGACCACGACTGTCACGGCTGCTGAAAAGGTGGACGCCATGGAAGAATTGTCTACGGAATTTCTGTGTCTGGAGATTAGGAACAGGAAGGGATCAATAGCGTTTTTTTTATAGGCCGCCCAATAGTAGCAGGAATATGGAGGAACAGACAGGGAAACAAATCCTGGAAAGGTGTAATAGGAGATTTTAATTTCCCAAATATTGATTGGTATCTCCCTAGAGCTATTTGGAAATGAACCTGGTCAGGTGTCAGATCTCTCAGTTGGAGAGGGTTATGGAGATAGTGATGTTAATTCTATCTCGTTTACAATAGCATTGGCGAGAAATAGGAACAGAGAAGTTAAAAAAGCGTTTAATTAGAGAAAGGAAAAATTATGAGGCTATCAGGCATGAAATTGGACGCTTAAATTGGAAGCATATGTACGGAAGTAAGATGGCAGATGTTCCGGGGTTAGCAGTGTCGAGTTCTGCATAGGTACGCTCCAATCAGACAGGGAAGTTATGGTAGGGTACAGGAACCGTGGTGTATAATAGCTGAAATCAATCTAGTCAAGAAGAAAAGAAAAGCTTAGAATACCTTCAGAGAGCACGGTAATGTTAGAGTTCTGGGAGATTATAAGTCTAGCAGGAAAGAGCTTAGGAAGGAAATTAGGAGACCCTGAAGGGGCCATGAGAAGGCCTTGGCGAGCAGGATTAAGGAAAATCCCAAGGCATTCCACAAGTATGTGAAGAGGAAGAGGATAAGACGTGGAAGATCAGGACTTATCAAGTGCGACGCCAAAACTAAATAAATTAGAGCCACTCCTCTTGTAGGCCTGTCTACATATTGTGTCAAAAACTTTTCTGAACAGACCTAGCAGACTCCACCCCTTCTAAATCCCATGCTCTAGGGAGAGGCCAATCAATATTTGAGAAATAAATATCTCCCATATACGGCAAAACTTCGTTCTCTTAACAGCAGTCCTGAAAATTCCGCTCGCACACCTGCTCAATAGGGAGGTGTTGATGTTCCAGGGTAAAGGAGCCGGACGGCGTCGCCAATGCCGAGTTGGGCATTGCGGCGTGGAGCTCCCTTATCTCAGCACTCCACCAGGGAAGCTCGTCCCGTGGGGGCCGGTCACACCTGCTCCATAGGGAGGTGTTGATGCTCCAGGGTAAAGGAGCCGGACGGCGTCGCCAATGCCGAGTTGGGCATTGTGGCGTGGAGCTGCCTTATCTCAGCGCTCCACCAGGGAAGCTCGTCCCGTGGGGGCCGGTCACAACTGGTTATCGGTAGTTGCGTAGCGAGGCGTAGATAGGGAGGGAGGGTTGGAGGTGCAGGGTCAGAAGGGTGAAAGGAGGAAGGAGGAGTAAAGGAAAAAGTGAGGTGGATTAGGAAATATGAGGGAAGAGGATCAAAGAAAGCGATTAAGGTAGGTAAAAGTGGGAAGGTGTAGAGGAGAGAGGAACTGGAGAGGGAAGGTGCGTGACAGGGAAGTCGTGAAGGGGGGAGGTAAGCGGGACAGAAGGACCCAGTGCGAGGCGATGGTGAAGAGAGAAGTGAGGGAATGAGGGAGACGGAAGGGAGAGGAAGAGTGGGAGAGAGAAGAGGGAAGGTGCGATGGGAGAGAATGGGAGGCGGGTGAAGAGCCGTAGGAGATGAATGTGGACATTCGGAAGGGTCGGGGGAAGAGAGAATCCATCGGTAGGTGTTTAAGCACATCTGTGCGTCAGGGCGACAGGAGTGGCGGTCGTGCAGAGAAGAAAAAGTGAGGGGCAGATGGGGTAGAGAGTGGAATAAGATAATCGGGGAGAGGAGACATTGGGGCAAATGTGGGCGAGAGGAGGTCGAGAAAAGAGTAAGTGTTGAGGAGGGGAAGGAGATGGGATAGAAAGTGAGAGAGAGAATGGTGGGAGGGAAAGGGAGAATGAAAAGTGGAGCTTGTCGAAGGAGAACGAGACGAAGACACTGAGAATGCCACGGAATAAGGAGGGAGAGAGAGAGTGCGCCACTGGACGAGGAAAGCGAGGAAAGGCTGTGGAGGGAAGGAGTTTCGAGGAGAGCTGTTCACCTCACTCGGAGGGAGGGGGTTCACTCTCATCGGGGGGTTTTGGGTGGACCTCCTGCTGCCCCGCTTTCTGGCAGACAGAGAGTCTGAAGCCCCGGTCATGAGCAGGAGCAGTGGGAGCGTTCAGTCATCAAAGCAGGAACCAAATGTGGGTTCAACTGTCCCGGATAATTCAGGCTCAGTGTGATTGAGAAAATCCATTGAACGTTCGCTCCTTCCTCATTCCTGCCCTCCGTTTCAACTCACCTCCTCCAAATCCTTTCCGTTCTATGTCTCTCCTTCGATTCCACATTCCCTCAGTCCTCCCAGAATCCATCTTCATCTCCTTCCCGATCTCCATCCTTCCTCTCCTCCTCTCCTCTGCCTTGTTTCATCCTGATTTCACTCTCTCCCCTCCGTTCACCGTCCCGCCCTGTCGCCCTCTCTTCCCAATCACTGTCCAGCTCTGCTGCCTTTATTTCTCCGTCTCACTCTGTCCGCCCATTTCACCCGTCTCCATCACTCATTCCTCCCTCCTCTCCCCTCACACCCCTTCTCACGCTCCCTTCTCGCCGGTCTGTCCATTGTCACCCACCTCTATCTCAATCCGACCCTAAATCCTCCCCTCTTTCTCCCCACTCTCATTACTCTTCCCCCAACCACTCTCATTTCTGACGACCACCCACTGCAACACCCTCAATCTCTCTGCTCCCCGCACTTCCTCCCCTTGCTCTCGGTTCCTCAATTCATCAACTCTTCATCCGGCGTTGGTTGGTGCCGGTCTAACCCGCTTGTTAACACAGGCTTCCTCTGACAACGGTTGCTTCCCCTGTCTGAGCTCAGAGACGCAGAGAATCCTCGGCAGGATGGACCGGAGCGAGAGGCACATGAATGTGAAGTTCGGCAAAAAGGACTCAAGGTCTCCTTCCCGAGGTGAGTGGGGCAGAGAGACAGGAGACAACACTATTCTGCAGCTTATCCCCGGTGTCTGTGATGGGACGTTGTGGAGGGAGCTTCACTCTCTGTCTGATCTCCGGGATTATGTGATGGGGCGGTGTGGAGGGTTCCTCACTCTGTCTCTGAACCCCGCTGTTCTGTCCCCAGCTGAACCTGATGTATCGTACGCCCAAGTTAATTTCAAGACCCTCTCGGCGTCCCGGGTCCGGACAGATCAAGGTTAGTTTTGTCTTTGTTCTTTTGACCCTGTTTAGCTGTAATGTCCAGTCCTGTTGAGAGATCTCAGGGCAAAAGTGTAGTTACCCTAATGGTTGCCTGTTTGAGCATAAGACGGAGGGAACGCGTGGGACAGACGATGGAAAGGGGTAAAATTTTTGGGCGTGACGATGGGGAGGTATTTGTGAGGAGTGAGCGCCCTGTGAGGAGCGGTATAGAGGGAGCGCCGTTGAATGTTTTCAAGAGGGTGTGCTCTGAGAAGGGTCGGTGAGGAGAGGTATCATGGGATGTGCCGTGTGGAGGAAGGGGCTCTGTGGGATGAGGTTGTGGAAGGAGAGCAGTATAAATATATAAACGCTCGCACTTTTCTTAACCCCACTCTCTTTTCCTTTCTCCCCTTCCCACCCCTCACTCTCCTCGTCACACCCTCTCCGCTCTCCCTCTCTATCTTTCTCCCTCTCCCCGTTTTCCCTACTGTCTCCCACAAGTCCCGTTCTCCTCATCCTCTCTCATTGCTCCTCTCCCTGTCATCACTCCTCTATCACAGTCACCGTCTCTACCACTCTCGTTCTCCACCTCGCGCTCTTTCCTTCTCTCTCCGTTCCCTCTCATCCTTCCCGGTCCGCCCCCCCCCGGGTCTTCCAAACTCGCTGTGTCCCCACATTTGCCCCTCAACTTCCCTCACGCCCTCTCCTCCTCTCTATCCACGGCTCTCTTCCGTTCCCCGACGCACTCTCCCCTCACTCTTCTCACTCTATCTCAAATTCTCTTTTCTCTCTTCCCCATCCCTCCCCACTTTTCTCCACCTTTTCTCTGTCCCCCTCTCTTTCGCCCTCTCTCACACCTCCATCTGATCTCTCCGTTTTCCGGACTCTCTCCCCTTTCTCTCCCCCTCTGTCTCCGCCTCTTTCACCCCGTTCTCCTTCCCCATTATTTCTCTTACATATTCCCGCCCATCGCTCTGTCGGCACCTCCTCCTGTCTGCCCATCGCTCTCCTCTGCTGCCCTCCGAGTCTCACCTCTCTACCTCCGTCCTCACCCTCTCTCCCTCATTCTCACCTTCTCTCTCCGTCACTTGTCTCTCTCTCTTTTCTCAACGTTCTCTATTCTTTCTCTTCGCGATACCCTCCCACATTCTCTAACACTCACTCTCTTTCTTATCTGCTCTCTCCCTCTCTCTCTCTCCCAGACGGTCTGAACTCCACCTACTCAGAGCTGAACTTTCGGAAAGAGGAACCGCGCATCGATGAGGACCAAGATCCACCCATTTCCTCCGGACGCGGCGGGCTGCCAATCACTGCACAAGCAGGTCAGAGTTCACCGTGATGACGTCAGTCCGGAGTGCCATACTCCCAGGTGTCCAAGTTCCTAGTGCATCTGGCTGGAACAATTCCTCTGTCACCCTTAGCCTGACCACCATCAGGGTAATAAAACTGTGTCACACGGCTCCCCAAGTAATCCCTGTCTGTGATGTATCTAATAGATCTCGATGAAATTGCAGATGGGTGGGTTAGAAACCTAGAAACATAGAAAATATACATCATAATGCAGGCCCTTCGGCCCACAAAACTGACAGCGCGTCCCTAGCTTAGAAAAACTATGCTTTACCCATAGTCGTTTATTATTCTAAGTTCGATACAACCAAATTGAACTTTCTTAAAATACCTTATCGTTTCCACCTCCACCATTGCCGCCGGCAGCCCATTCCATACACACACCGCCCTCTGAGTTAAAGAACTTACCCCTGACATCTCCTCTGTGCCTTCTTCCTGGTTTTCTTAACTCCAGGCCCTATCGTGCTAGTCATTTCCGCCCTGGGGAAAAGCCTCTCATAATGTCTCTCATAACATCTCTAACAGTTCAACTCTCATCCACCTTCGCTGCAAGGAGAAAAGGCCGCGTTCACTCAGCCTATTCTCACAAGGCATGCTGTCCAATCCAGGAAACGTCCTTGTAAATCTCCTCTGCGACCGTCATATGTTTTCCACGTTTTCTCAATGCGACCAGGACTGAGCACAATACTCCCAAG
Source organism: Hypanus sabinus (assembly GCF_030144855.1). Classification (NCBI taxonomy): domain Eukaryota; kingdom Metazoa; phylum Chordata; class Chondrichthyes; order Myliobatiformes; family Dasyatidae; genus Hypanus; species Hypanus sabinus. The sequence continues at coordinate 106,370 of NW_026779253.1, forward strand.
TGGGATCTGAACAGGATCCTATAGAACTGCAAAATTACCACTCGGCTCTTAAATGTAAATAAATGACCTGCATTAAATTGTATATATTATATGCAAATGTAGATTTAGTAGGTTTGCAGATGATACGGCGAGAGTTGGTGCTGTAGAGAGCGGAAAAGGCTGGTAAGGAATTCAGTAGGATGTAGCTGAGTTACAGATATTGCTTGGAGACGGAGAGATAGAGTTGAACAGGAACAAACCTAAAATGTTGCATGAACATTGACTTCAGTTAATGCCCCTCCTCGCCTTCTTACCCCATCCCTGACATATTTAGTTGTTTGATATTTTCTTTCTCTGCCCAACACTCTGCCTGTTCTCCAACTCCCTCTCGTGCTCCCCTCCCTCTTTCTTTCAACATAAGCCTCCCCGTCCCATGATACTTTCCCTTCTCCAGCTGTATCACTTTTGGCAATCACCACTTCAGCTGTTAGCTTCATCCTTCATCCCACCCCCTCCGGTCCTCTCCTATAATTTCGCATTCCCCCCCTTACTGCTTTCAAATCTCAAAGTATCTTTCCTTTTAGTTAGTCGTTGAAGAAAGGCCTCGGCCCGAAACGTCGACAGTGCTTCTTCCTATAGATGCTGCCTGGCCTGCTGTGTTCCACCAGCAGTTTGTGTGTATCGCTAAAATGTTGCACATTGGTAGGTCAAATGAAAGAAATGACACACAGTGTTGAAACAGAGAAACACAGAAAACCGACATCACAACAAAGGCCCTTCGCAGCACAGTGCTGTGCCGAACATGTCCTTACTTTAGATGGGCAGAGGATCTTGGGGTCCATGTTCATAGCTCCCTGAACGGGGCTGCACAGTTTGATGGGATGGTTAAGTCCGATGGCTTTCTTGACATTATTAGTCGAGGCATTGAGTACAAATGTTAGGGAGTTATGTTGCAACTTTATAAAAATCACTAGCTAGGCTGAATCAGGCGTATTGTTTACAGTTCTGGTCACCCCATTATCGGAAGGATGTCAGGGCGTTGGGGAGCCTCCGGAGAGGTTTAACAGGACTCTGCCGGGATTCGGTGGCGTGTGTTACAACGAGAGGTCGGACACCTGGGTCGCTTCTTCTGGAGCCGAGGAGGCTCAGGGGAGATCTGACTGATCTCTGGAATCCGTCAGACACCTGTCAGCCTTTGCTAAATCAAGGAATTGGGACTGTCGGTGATGACGGCTGAAAGTCGATGAGATTGAGAGAGGGAGGGGGTGAATGTGGTGTAAGAAGAAAGCGCGGATGAGGTGTGGGAGTGAGTCCAATTGGGGAAGATGGCTGAATTCACACACACGCTGAATGGTCACTCTACAGGTGCGCAGAAACATGAGCCGGTGCAGAACACCGGAAATAGATCGTGCCGTAAGATCTGCCTGCTCTGCTTAGTTACGTTTGGTCTCGTCACGATAGTGGCCGGGCTCTCAATCTATGGTGAGTGGAACGGAACTTGTTGACGGCGAAGACAATATAAGTGAGACTGAAGTTCTGGAGTATGTTGATATTATGGAAGAGGAGGTGTTGAATTTGTTAAAATGCAGTAAGGCGGCATATTCCCCAGGCTGCTCCACGAGGCGAGGGAAGAGTTTGCTGAGGCTCTGGATAGGATCCTTATGTCCTCGTTGCCTAAAGGAATGGTACCGGGGAACTGTAGGGAAGGGAATCTTGTCCCCTTGTTCAAATAAATTTAGTAGGGATAGTCCATGTAACAATGGACATGTAAGCCTTACGTCTGTGGTGGGAAAGTCCTTGGAAAAGATTCTTAGAGAAAGGATCTATGGGCATTTGGAAAATCATGGTCTGATAAGAGACAGACAGCATGGCTTTGTGAAGGGCAGATCGCGCCTAACAAGCCTGTTACATTTCGTTGAGGAGGAGACCAGGCATATAGATGAGGGTAGTGCAGGGGATGTGATCTACGTGTATTTTAGTTAGGCATTTGACAAGGATCCACACAGCAGACTCATTCAGAAAGTCTGAAGGCATGGGATCCAGGGAGGTTTGGCCAGGTGGATTCAGAATGGGCTTGCCTGCAGAAGGCAGAGGGTCGTGGTGGAGGTAGTACATTCAGATTGGAGGGCTGTGACTAGTGGTGTCCCACAAGGATCTGTTCTGGGACATCTACTTTTCGTGATTTTTATTAACGACCTGGATGAGGGGGTAGAAGGATCGGTTGGTAAGTTTGCAGACGACACAAAGGTTGGTGTTGTTGTGAATAGTTTAGAGGTTTGTCTGAGACTGCAGAGAGAAATTGATAAGATGCAGAAGTGGGCTGAAAGTAGAAGATCGGGTTCAAACTGGAAAAGTGTGAGGTGGTACACTTTGGAAGGACAAACCAAGACAGAGTACAAAGTAAATGGCAGGATACTTGGTAGTGGGGGGGAGCAGAGGGATCTGTTGATACATGTCCACAGATCCCTGAAAGACACTTCACAGGTTGATAGGGTAGTTAAGAATGCTTATGGGGTGTTAGCTTTCATAAGTCGTGGGATAGAGTAAAACTCTGGTTAGGCCATACTTGGACTACTGTGTCCAGTGCCGGTTGCGTCAGTATAGGAAGGATGTGGAAGCATTAAAAGGGAACAGAGGAGTTTAAACAGGATGTTACCTGGTTCAGAGTGTGTGCATTATGATCAGAGATTAAGGGAGCTAGGGCTTTACTCTTTGGAGGGAACAGGATGAGAGGAGTCATGATAGAGGTGTACAAGATATTAAGAGGAAGAGACAGAGCGGACAGCCAGCGTCTCTTCCCCAGTTCACCACTACTTAATTCAAGAAGACATGGCTTTAAGGTAAGGGGAGGAAAGTTCAAGGGGGATATTAGTGGAAAGTCTTTAACTCAGAGAGTGGATGGTGCATGGAATGCACTGACTGAGTCAGTGGTGGAGGCAGATACACAAGTGAAATTAATAGACTACAAGACAGGTATATGGAGTAAATTAAGGTCGTGGTTTATAGGTGAGGCAGGGTTTAAGGGTCGACAAGACATTGTGAGCCGAACGGACTGTACTGAACTATTCTATGTTCTATGTTCTATAACACGGGCACACCCCTAACCGTGATAAAAACATGGCTTTTACAATAACAAAATCAAGACTTGTCCTGCCACCGACACGCTATTCACCATCACATCAACAATCCTCTGACCGCAGCATGGCCACGACCTTCAACGAGACACAAATACATTCCTAAACGCAACACTGACACGACCATCGCCATGACAGACACATTGCTGTCACACTGACCTCAATGTACCCCTCACTAACATGGACATGCTCCTGACGATGTCATACAAAACATAGTAACATTAGAAATACAGGGAAATTGGGAATACATAGTTAATATAGCAGTATATACAAGTATAAATTGTTGATAACACAACTGTCCCAACACTCCCAAACTCATACCGTATTTGTATAGAAGAACAGAAAACAAATTGAAATAAAAACTAACTAACTTGCAAATTAAACTGAACAAAAATAGTATATTATATTATAACGGTTATAAACAGTCGCATCAACAACTCCGGTCATCTATCCAAATATTTAAGGATAATAAAAACGGTTCAGGAAATGTTGATTTAGCTCATATGAAAGTGTTGCATAAATGGTCTCGCGCTTTCTTCAAATTTAATCGAAGGGTCAAAAATAACACTTCTGATTTCCTCTAAATTAAAACAAGATATAGTTTAGGAAAACCATTAGAATGTAGTCAGATGATTTATCTCTTTCCAGTACAGTAGATTGGATCTTCTTGCCATTAATGCAACAAATGCAATCATCCCACGAGCTGATGGGGATAAATAACTTTTATCCGTCTTTGGTAAGCCAACAATTGCAGAAGTAGTGGGAGAATGTAAATTAATACTCATAACTGTTGAAATAATACCAACAAAATATCTTTCCAATGTTTGTCCAAAAACAAGGACAAGACCAGAGCATGTGAGTCAAAGAGGCTGCTTTGGGATGGATTATTTTACAGATAGGATTATTCTGGGAGTGAAAACGAGCATTTCTGTCTTTAGACGTATAGGCCCGATGCACCACCTTAAATTGTATCAACGCGTGTTTAGCACATAGAGAGGAACAGTTAACGAAGTGTAAAATTTTCTCCCATTTCTCTGTAGGTAAGGAAAGTTAAAGTTATTTTTTCCCATTCATTCTTAATTTTATCTCACACGTCACTGTAACACCCCTCACCGAGACAGTATCACCCCTCACCATTAACACAGATGCACCTCTCACTGAGGTAATCAGCACACCTCACCCTGGCACAGGCAAACCCCTTAACGTGATATAAACACCTAAATTCACAATGACACCGACAAAGTGCTCTCGGTAACACCGGCATACACCTCAGCGTGACGCCTCTCACTGTGCAAACTGCTCATCATTTACTGTTCCACCCTTCACCGTGACACTGACTCAACACTCTCTGTGAACTTTTCGGTAGCGTGACGCTGATTCAGGTGTCACTGCAAAAGCTAAACAACCTTCACCATCTCTCTTAGTATCACAGATCCATCAGTCTAGGGTCATCTCCGACCGAAACTACAATGAGTTAAACCAAACCCTTCAATCCAAGCTTTCTGCGCTCAACTCTAATCTGTCCGATCTCAATCGAATGCAGAGCGATCTCCGTCACCAGTTCACTGAGATGGAAACGATGTACAGATCTGTCAATGAAACCAAGGCTCAAATCTGTGAGCTCTTGACCAGCAGAAGAGGTGAGGCATCATCCCCCTCTTTCACCCGCTCCTCATCACAGGGCAGGCATGGAGAGAGGAAGCGTCACTCTGTGCTTGACATCGGGAGTGTGTGAAAAGATGGTATGGAGAGTGATTCACATTGTGTTTGACCCGGTGAGTGTGTGGTAGGGCTGCGAGGAAGAAGTTTCACTCTATCACTGAATCCAGGAGAGTGCGATGGGACGTTCTGGAGGTGGATTCACTCTGGGTCTGACCACGGGATTGTGAGACTTAACATTACAGCTTCACTCCATGTCTCACTCCTGCAATGTTTGATGGGACAGTATAGATACAGCTTCATTCTGTGTCTGACAGCGGGATTGTGAGAAATCCACCCCATGTCTGACACTTGGAGAGGCAGTTTCACTCTGAATCCGAGTGTTTGACGGAACGGTGCAGCGGGAGCTCCATTCTGTGTCTGAATCCGGGAGTGAGTGATGTGAAGTTGCAGAAATGGATAAATACTGTGTTTGAATCTGGGAGTGTGTAATGGGACGGTGTGGATGGAGCTTCCCTCTGTGTCTCACTGTCACAGTGTGAAATGGGATCGTAGAGAGAGAGTTTCCGTGACCGATTCCGCGAGTGTTTGATAGGACAGTGCAGAGGGATGTTCATTCTATGTGGAACAGGATTGTGTGATTGGATATTGTGGAGGGAGTCTGGCCCCGTGAGTAAGCCATGGGACGTTGTGCGCGGAACTTCATTTTGTGTGAGAACACAGAAGTGTGTGATGGGACGTTTCAGAGAAAGCCTCACTGTGACTCGCCAGGAATTGTGTGATGGGACGTAAGGAGGGAGATTCGCACTCTGTTAGAATCGGGAGTGTGCGATGGCACGGTGCGGAGGAAGGTTCACTTTGTGTCTGGCAGCAAGAATGCATGATGGGACAGTGTGAAAGCAGCGACACCTGCTGTCTGAATCCGGGATGGGACGTTGTGGAGGGAGGTGGACTTTTTTCCTGATCCCAGTGGGTTCAATGGGAGTTATGGAAGGAGATTCACTGTTTTTTTTTTTTGTTTTGTTTTTTTTTTTTTGTTCCTGATTTGCAGAACAAACGTGTCCACAGAACTGGAATGAAAACGAAAATCGGTGTTATTTCATATCCACCTTTGAGAAATCTTATGATGGAGCGAGGGATCATTGTTCAAACTTTGATGCAAGGCTCCTCGAAATAAATTCTAACCTCGAAATGGTATGTGACTCCCGGGTTCTAATATAGATTGAATCATTCCACACCGTCCCGTTACACTCTTCCGGGGACAGGCAAAGAGTGAAACTCCCTCCACGCCGTCCCATCACACACTCCCGAGGACAGACACAGAGCAAAATTCCCACTAGAAGCAGAATCAGAATCAGGTTTATTATCACCGGCATGTGACGTGATATTTGTTAACTTAGCAGCAGCAATCAAAGTCAATACATAATCTAGCAGGGAGAAATAATAATAAATAAAATAAAAAAAGAATTAAAACAAACAAGTAAATCATTCAGTATATTGAATAGATTATTTAAAATGTAAAAAAAATACAGAAATGGCGCACATCATAAAAAGTGAAGGAGTGTGTAAAGCTTCAAGAATCGGATGGCAGAGGAGAAGATGTTCCTGAATCACGTAGTCTGCGCGTTCTGGGTTCTGTATCTCCTTCCGGCTGCTTACAGAGAGAAACGCGCATGCCCTGTGTGCTGGAGGTCTTTAATAATGGACGCTGCCTTTCTGAGACATTGCTTCCTGAAGATGTCCTGTGTGCTTCGTAGACTAGTGCCCAAGATGGAGCTGACTAGATTTAGAAGCATCCACAGCTTATTTCAGATCTGTGCAGTAGCCCCTCCATATCGGACAGTGATGCAGCTTGTCAGAATACTCTCCACGGTACAACTATAGAAGTTTTTTTTCAGTGTGACCGAATTAAGTCCCTCCACGCCGTCCCGTCACACACTCCCGGGGTCAGACAGAGAGTGATTATTCCTCTACACGGTCCCATCACACACTCCCGGGGTCAGACAGAGAGTGAATCACCCTTAACGCCGTCCCGTCACACACTCCCGGGGTCAGACACAGAGTAAATCTCCCTCCACACCGTCCCATCACACACTCCCGGGGTCAGACAGAGAGTGATTATTCCTCGACACGGTCCCATCAAACTCTCCCGGGGTAAGACACAGAGTGATTATTCCTCTACACGGTCCCATCAAAAACTCCCGGGGTTAGACACAGAGTAAATCTCCCTCCACACCGTCCCATCAAACACTCCCGGGGGTCAGACACAGAGTGATTATTCCTCTACACGGTCCCATCAAACTCTCCCGGGGTCAGACACAGAGTGATTATTCCTCTACACGGTCCCATCAAAAACTCCCGGGGTTAGACACAGAGTAAATCTCCCTACACACCGTCCCATCAAACACTTCCCGGGGTCAGACACCGAGTGATTATTCCTCTACACGGTCCCATCAAAAACTCCCGGGATTAGACAGAGAGTAAATCTCCCTCCACACCTCCCATCAAACACTCCCGGTGGTCAGACACAGAGTGATTATTCCTCTACACGGTCCCATCAAAAACTCCCGGGGTTAGACACAGAGTAAATCTCCCTCCACACCGTCCCATCACACAATCCCGGCGTCAGACAGAGAGCGAACCACCCTGCACGCCGTCCCATCACACATTCCTGCGATCAGACACTGGATGAATCCATCTCTGTGCCATCTCTTCTCATGTTCCTGTGGTTATACATGGAGGGAGGATAAATGTATCCCTCAGCTTTGACCAGCATGCGTTTGTCCGGGATTCGGGGGCGATACTGCCTCCGGACCGATCAGACTGAGAAATCTCGATTGTGTGGTTGCTGCGTGATGTGTTGCCCGGTTACAAATCAATCCCACGAAATAACGAACAGTACACCATTTGCAATTAAACGGTTGAGCTTTATGAATCTTCATTTGACTCCAGGGTTAGTACAGAAAACAAAGAGGAAAAGGGCCCATTTTAAAGAAACAGTCTAATACGCTCCTTGGAGCTGACTGTTTTCCCGTCCGTCCGTTTTCCATCGATTTCCCCCGGGCGTGGTCGATTCCCGACCGCATTCCAAGTTCGCTCAGGCCTGCAGTCTACGATTTCGCCGTTCTGACATCTTCTCTCTCCATTTTCTGCCGAACAAAAGCCCGCGAGTCCCTCGCTTTCGGTCACACAGGAACGAAAACTCCTCCCATCATTGAACGCCACGCCACGCATATCTCTCGTCATAACACAAACACACTGCTTCTACAGAGAAACCATTACATTAGCAGTAAAACTTTTCCCAGGGCGTTACATCCACATTAATCTAACTGATTTAATTTCACAGAAATTTCTTTCCACATCTATCGGCCATCGATTCAGAACGTACTGGATTGGAAAATGTAGATACGGGTGAGGTTTGGGCAGTTACATTTCGGTCGTGTGGGACTGACACGAGGCCGTGGGGAGAGAGTGGGTCAGTGGGATAATCTTGGAGTCTGACACCGGTCTGTGTGGAGAGTGGGGTATTGGGATTCATCTGTTGACTGTCTCAGGGTTGTCGGGAGAGGGTGGTGCAGTGGGATTAGTTTGGGAACTGAGTCGGGATTGTGGGGGAGTGTGGTGCAGTGGAATTCGTACGGCCATGGACCCGGGACTGAGGGGAGAGCGCGGTATCATGGGATTAGTTCAGTGGCTGACAAGGGGCTGTGGGGAGAGCGCAGATTAGAGGAATTGGTTTGGCGACGTCTCCGGTTGTCTGCTCGAGCTGTTTTATCTCTGATGAAATTGTCTGATCTCTTTGATAGGAATGTGGACTCTAATCTTCTGTATAAGACGTTTAACAGACCGCCCACCTGCAGTAAGTGTGACTTGTACGGTTGGAGTCACACTTACAGTTGCAACAGGAAACACAGATTCATCTGCGAGAAGTCAACACATTTATACCCGGATGTTCCTGAAGAGATTAAAGGTCTCTGTCAATAGCCTGTTGGGCTGAATTCAATCAAGTGAATTCACCCCACTTCTCCCCATTCTATATACCCCACTCTCAAACCCCCATCCTTTCACCTCTTTCCAATTGCTGTTTTCCTCCTTCCTACCCCAGTCTCCTCCTCCACTGGTATCCCCATTCTCCCCCACCACTCTCCCTCTCTGATCCATACCTCTCTGCCCCGCTCCCCTGCTCCCACTTTTACTCCCCCATTCTACACCATTTCTCTTTTTCCCCTTCTCTCTAACTCACTCCCATTCCACCCCTCCTCTTCCCCTCAGTCCCCATTCTCTGCCTCTTCTCTCTCCGTTCTCTCCACAAACTCTAACCTCAATTGTGTGCACTTTGGCTCTCAATTCCTCAACCCAGGGGAAAAGGACTGTACACATTCAACTTGTCTGTGCCCCTCCTGGCTTCATATCCACGCTTCAAGGTACGCAGACACATCATTCTTGCCTTCTCACCAGAACCCAGACCCTCGAGACCCGGCAACATCCTCGTAAATCTCCCCCCGCACTCTTTGCTGCTCAGTGGCATCTTTCCATGTGCGGCCTCAGTGACGCCTTGTACAACTTCAATGTGACCCCGATACGGTGCAAAGATGTAAAATTAACGTTAATTGGGAGAATTAATAAATACTCCAACAAAGGTGAATATCGAGGGAGTGCTTCTGTTCAGAGAGCGTTCGCAATCTGATGGCGTAGGGGAAGTAACTGTTTGTACATTGTTGAGTTTAAAGGCGCTTGTACCCACTCCCCGATCGTACCGATGAGATCAGGGCATTTCCCGGCTGGAGAGGGTCCTCGCTGATGGATGTGATCTTCCCGAGGCATTCTTTCTTGAACATGTCCTCGATGGAGGGGAGGGTTTGTGCCCGTGATGGGGTTGGCTGAGCCTATAACCCTCTGCAGCCTCTGGCGACCCACTGCGTTGCAGCCTCCACACCAGGCGGCGATGAGACAAGTCAGAACGCTCTCTACAGTACATCCGGAGAAATTGGCGAGTCCTCAATGAAAGACCACATCCCCTCGATCTCCTAACCTTGCAATCCCCTCTGTACCGAGAGAGGTATGAATGGTAGAGTCCAGAACAGACTCCGGCGCAGACTCGAGTTATACAAGACCACAGTGATGAAATCCAAAGATAAAGTCACAAACAACAGTACAAGAAATGGATCCCGTACGGTTGAGCACTGAGTGCTCGGCGAGAGGCCTTCACCGACAGACATTCCATGAAGGAACATCGGCGGACAATAATTGGCAGTCTGAGTCTAAAAGAGAAAGTGAGTGACAATAGACAAGAGACAATAGACAGCAGGTGCAGAAGTAGACCATTCGGCCCCTCGAGTCTGCACCGCCATTCTGAGATCATGGCTGATCATTCACTATCAATACCCAGTCCCTGCCTTGTCCCCATATCCCTTGATTCCCCTATCCATCAGATATCTATCTAGCTCCTTCTTGAAAGCATCCAGAGAATTGGCCTCCACCGTCTTCCGATGTAGTGCATTCCACACCTGCACAACTCTCTGGGAGAAGAAGCTCTTCCTCAACTCTGTTTTAAATAACTGACCTATTATTCTCAATCCATGCCCTCTGGTACTGGACTCTCCCAACCTCTGGAACATATTTCCTGCCTCAATCCTAACAAATCCCTTAATTATCTTAAACGTTTCAATTAGATCCCCTCTCAATCTCCTCAATTCCAGCGTGTACAAGCCCAATCTCTCCAATCTCTCTGCGTAAGACAGCCCTGCCATCCCAGGAATCAACCTAGTGAATCTACGCTGCACTTCCTCAACTGCCAGAATGTCCTTCCTTAAACCTGGAGATCAAAACTGTACACAATATTCCAGGTGTGGTCTCACCAGGGACTTGTACAAATGCAAAAGGACATCCTTGCTCTTGTATTCAATTCCCCTTGTAACAAAGGCCAACATTCCATTTGCCCTCTTCACTGCCTGTTGCAATTGCTCATTCACCTTCATTGACTGGTGAACTAGGACTCCTAGGTCTTTTTGAATTTCTCCCTTACCTAACTCTACACCGTTCAGCCAATACTCTGCCCTCTTGTTCCTGCTTCCAAAGTGGAACTTCACATTTATTCACATTGAATGACATCTGCCAAGTATCTGCCCACTCACTCAGCCTATCCAAGACTCCCTGTATTCTCCTAACGTCCTGTTCGCATGTCACACTGCCACCCAGTTTAGTATCGTCAGCAAACGTGCTGATATAGTATTCAATGCCCTCATCTAAATCATTGACATAAATCGTAAAGAGCTGTGGTCCCAATACAGAGCCCTGTGGTACCCCAATAGTCACCTCCAGCCAGTCCGAGAAACACCCATTCACTGCTACCCTTTGCTTTCTATCTGCCAACCAGTTTTCTATCCATGGCAGCGAATTACTCTCCGAACAATGGGGTTGTTAATACCTGGATGCCTGAGACTGTTTTGTCAGGAACATGACACATGTTCATGTTACATGAATATGTTGCGCCCAGTGTAGACCCCCTGATATGCTGATACCCCGTATCCCAGGAAAATCAAACATCAATATACGACAGAGTGGTATAATTAATCCATTTGCTCCATCGGGTCAGTCCACCATTTGATCACGCCAAATGCACACGTATTCCCAATGCCCAGCCTTCGCTCCGTATCCCCGTATGCTCTGTCTAGTCAAGAATCTATTACTCTCTTTCTGAAATATGCCCAGGAACGTCTCGTCCACGGCAGCCTGTAGCAACGGATTCCACAGATTCACCCGTCTCTGGCAAAATAAATTCCTCCCAATCTCTGTTGTAAATTGACATCCCTCTATCCTGAGGCCGTGTTTGCTAGTTTCGGTATCCCCCCGCCCCCACCTTAGGAAGCCTTCTCTCCACAGCTACTCTATCGAGATCTTCAACATTTCACAGTTTCAATGAGGTCACCCCTCATTCTTCTGAATTCCATTCAGGACGGACCCAGATCAAATGCTCCTCCTGTGAGAAGCGTTTCAATCCCGGAATCATTTTCCTTCACCCACGTGGAACACACTCCAAAGTCTAGGGCTCCTCAAGGGAGGCAATTAGAGTGGATTTTAGGAATGGGAAAGGTGCAGTAACACTTTTTGGGGCTTGTTACTACACCTTTTTACTACAAATACAGCACGGAAACAGGATTTCTCGGCTCTTCTAGTCTGTGCCGAACGCTTATTCTCACCTAGTCCCACTAGCCCGCACTCACCCCAGAATCCTCCATTCCTTTCCTGTCCATATAGCTATCGAATTTTACTATAAATGACAATGCCGAATCTGCCTCTACCACTTCTAGTGGAAGCTCGTTCCACACAGCTACGACTCTCCGAGTAAAGAAATCTCCCCTCATGTTACTCTTAAACTTTTGCCCCCTAATTCTCAACTTCTGTTCTGTTGTTTGAATCTCCCCTCCTCTCAATGGAAAAGGTTTCCACGTCAACTCTATATATCCCTGCCATAATTTTAAATACCTCTATCAAGTTCCCTTTCAACCTTCTACGCTCCAACGAATAAAGGCCCAACTTGATAAACTTTTCCCTGTAATTTAGGTACTGAAACCCAGGTAACATTCTAGTACATCTTTTCGGTACTCTCTCTATTTTCCTGACATCTTTCCTATAATTATTTTCTAAGGAAAACAAGTCTACTCCCATTCCCCCAAATCAGGCCTGACCTGTGTCTTTTAAAGCCTTAAGATTATATCCTTGCATTTGCTGTATATTCCTGCCCTCTGGAAATTAATGCGAACATTCGATTTGACTTCCTCACCACCGACTCCATCTGTAAGTCAACCATCAGGGAATCGTGCAACAGGATTCCCAAATACCTCTGCGCAGCAGATATTTGACTCTTCTCCCCACTTAGGCAAATCGTTTATACTTTTATTTCTTCATCCAAAGTGTATGACCACACACTTCTCCACACTGTACTCCATTGTACTCATTTGCCCATTTCACTAAGCTGTCTTCAACACTCCCTGTAGCTGGGAACAGTTATGACAGATCTACATTGTCTGTGGTTTCCCGATAAGAAGGGTCACAGCCGTCTCAATTTCCTGAGGAGAATGAGGTCCTTTAACATCTGTCGGACGATGCTGAAGACGTTCTACGAGTCTGTGGTGGCCAGTGCCATCATATTTGCTGTTATGTGCTGGGGCAGCAAGCTGATGTTAGCAGACACCAACAGAATTAACAAACTCATTCGTAAGGCCAGTGATGTTGTGGGGGTGGAAGTGGACTCTCTGACGGTAGTGTCTGAAAAGAGGATGCTGTCCAAGTTGCATGCCATCTTGGACAATGACTCCCATCCACTCCATGATGTACTGGTCAGGCACAGGAGTACCTTCAGCCAGAGACTCATTCCACCGAGATGTAACACTGAGCGTTATAGGAAGTCATTCCTTCCTGTGGCCATCAAACTTTACAACTCCTGCCTCGGAGTGTCATACACCCTGAGCCAATAGGCTAGTCCTGGACTTATTTCCACTTGGCATGATTGGTATGTCCGTCTGTCTGTCTGAGGAAGTCACACATTCTCTTGTGGAGGGAGATACCGAGGCCCAGGATTTGGAGCCTGCTGATTAGAACTTGGGAAATGATTACTTTCACACTGAGCTGCTGTCAGTAAACCGCAGCCTAACGTAGGTCTTGTTATTGTCCAGATGTTCCAAGGCCCTGTGCAGAGCAAGGAGAGATTGCGTCACCTGGGACTGTACTCGCTGGAATTCAGAAGGATGAGAGGAGATCTTATAGACGCATATAAAATTATGAAAGGGATAGATAGATAAGACAGAGTCAGTTTTCACTGCAGGTCAGACTAGACAGAAGGGGCATAGCCCTAAGGATGCGGGTTGGGAGATTTAGGACGGAGATGAGAACGAAGTGTTATTCTCACAGAGTGTTGAACTTGCGGAAATCTCTGCACAATGAAACAATGGATGCTACCTCACTAAACAGGGAGAGGAAAGGAAAAGGAATCGGGGGGAAGGAAAGAGGAAAGGTGTGGTGGGAGAAAACGGGAAGTGAGGGACACTGGAAGTCAGAAGAGAACGAGGGACGTAGCCTCAGGATGCGGGGTTGAGATTGAGGACGGAGGTGAGGACCAGGTGTTATTCTCAGAGAGTGGTGAACTTGTGGAAATCTCTGCACAATGAAACAATGGATGCTAATTCACGAAACAGGGAGAGGAAAGGAAAAGGAATCGGGGAGAAAGGAAGAGGAAAGTTGTGGAGGGAGAGAGCGGGAATTGAAGGAGGGTGCATGGGGGGTGGGCGAAAAAGTGACAGAGGGTTGAGGAGCCGAAGGAGGTGGAAGGCGGGTAATAGGGAGATGAGACCGAGGAAGTGGAAGGAGAGAGAGAATACGAGAAACTGCTTGGTACGCAGGTCAAATGTCAAGTAACCCCCAATACCTGAGCAGGGGTCTAAAATTCTGCAACATTACCTGTCGGCTCTGAAACATAATAATGTAAACCCATGGACGGTATCATACCTTTCTTATTCCTCAGTTCAGTCTTGAAAGCCTCGACTCTGCCTAAATTATGCATGTGCTATCACGACTAAAACAACGGTAAACTGGAAGGTTGAGCTAACAGACCTGCCCCTCCTGCAACCAAGTCTTACTAATGGCTAAACTGTCATGTTTCCAGTCGCTGGCCCCTACCCTGAGCTCATCTGTCTTCCGTACGGTACTTACCGCTTTGAAACGTACGCCGCTCCGAACATGAGTCCCAGCAGGCTCAACGTTTTGCTTCCTGACTTTGTCTGAGGTCTTAACAACATCTGTCCCGACAATGACTCCACCATCTGTTCAATCATTCTGGTTATCATCCTTCCGCAACGCTCGATTAAACACCACAACGACCCCTATTTTAAGGACAAACCTTCCCGCTGGGACATTAGTTCCACTTCTGTTCAGGTGGAAACTGTGAGAGTTGTTGGATGGCGGAGAAAATGAAGGCCGCACAACGTGGGGAGGTGTGGCTCGTCCTCCAAGCAGGACTCTGTGCTGCCCCCGAGCGTTCGCTCGGCAGAAGACAAGTTCAGTTGTTGCAGTCTGTCGGTGTCGGTAGCTTTTAAACCGCCTAGGACCTCATGCTGCTGATATATATGCGCGCGTGCGGTGCATGTGTGCGTGTGCACATAATGCGTGAATGTATTTTACTGAAAAATTGCAGGTGCTTTCGATCTTTCTATTTCATGCATATTATGTGACAATTCGCATTGTGTTTTGCAGCTTGTACTGACTGTATTCATGGGCACGCATGTGTGATGGAATTGCAATTAAACTCAAATTTAATTGAATTGAAATGAGATTAAACCGTCTCGCTGATAGATGTCGCACCTTCCAAGGGAGATAACACAGTGATATACATATCAGAAGACCTCGTTCCAACCCCATCTCTTTAGCCATATTTTCAACTGATTGTTCTTTCTAATTTTGTCCTCACCTGCACGTACATGAGATTAGAGAACCGGCTCTCTTTTCCTAACTAGATATTGGCCAAGATAACGACCACATAGCATCGAGGGATTTCGTTCTCGTCCACATTACATCTTTACCGTTCCCATAACAAAGACAACCCTTCTGTGCCACAGAAATATAGTCAGTTCCAGATACATTACCGGTGAGACTTTCCCCTGATTGGTCACTTGCACCTCTCTCCTCCCATCCGGATGTATCCAAAGATGTCTACCTGTTATTGTACGGGTTGGCCACAAGGGGTTCTGCACTGGCTCTGTCTATTTAACCCCTTTCACCTTCCGCTCTGTCACCCAGTTTCCTGTATTCTTCACCTGTTAATAATTTTCTATGTGTCCTCACTGTCACCAACTCAGCTTCTTACAGGTGAAGTTGTCAGGGGCTCTGGAGGTCTCCATGCCTTCCCACATCTCGCAAGAGCAGCATTCAACTCTCCTGCCAGACACTGATACTGCTCTGACTGTGTGATTATAAAGAGAGAAACAATAATTAAACTGAAAAAAAATCATCTTACAGTTTTATTTTTTTACCGTTTCTCGGACAAGACACTCCTCTTTAAAGATTCAAAGATATAAAACCTCTAACTTCCATTCAAATACAATTTCCCGCAACTCTTTCCCTCCAATCTAGCTCATCACACGCATACATACAGACATTCAAACGCTGAGTGAGAATGTCTGCACACCGTTCCTTCACACTCTCCCGGGTTCAGACACAGAGTGAATCTCCCTCTACACCGTCCCATCACACACTAACGGGGTCAGACACAGAGTGATTGTCCCTCGACGCCGTCCATCACACACTCCCGGGTTCAAACACAGAGTGAATCTCCCTCCACACAGTACCATCAATCACTCCCGGGGTCAGACAGAGTGAATCTCTGTCCACACCGTCACATCACACACTCCCGTGGTCAGACACAGAGTGAATCTCCCTCCACACCGTGCAAACCCACTCTCCAGGGGACAGACACAGAGTGAATCTCCCTCCGCACCGACCTATCACACACTCCCAGGGTAATGGTGAGTAGTGTGTCTGTGTCACGGTGACAGGCATCTCGGTGTTACAGTAAGAGTTGTGTTGGTCTCGCGGTGAAGGGTGTTTCTGGTTAATGTTGGAAAGGTGTTGCTGTTACAGTGGCCATTTTTATTTTCTGTGGTTTGGTCGTTCGGACCGGTGTAAAACTCACCTTAAATCCTCCAGAAGATACACGTGATAATGAGGGTCGGTGTTAAAACGCAGATTAGCCATATGCTTGGGTCTGATCGGACTCTCCGTGTGGGTCATTCACTGTCCATGTCGTCTGCGGAAAAATCACCTCTTGTCTATGTCAATTCATGGTCATATTTCTTGCTCTACCCCACCCCTGCTCTTCCCACCTCCTGGGTGAAATCACTCTCTTCCCCTCCTCCAGTGCAGAGAAATGGGACAACAGACCAAAGGAGATCCTTCTGTCCGCTATCTTGTGCTAAACCAATTAAACTGAATCATTTCTGCCTGTTCAGTGTCCATTTCCTGTATATCCACGTGCCTGTCAAAGAACTACTAAATCTCCTCTGTCGAATTGTCTCACCCAGCACCCTTGGCAGCACAGTCCAGTCAACCACGCTTTCTGTGTGAACAAGACCTCGTCCATCACAGCTCCTGTAAGAATACCCCCTCTCACCTTTAACTCAGCAGTATCCGAAGTTCCCATCCTAGTGGTGAAATGTACAGTTTATATCGTCTATATCTGTCTCCCGAAGTGATATAGAATTATATCTGCTCTCTTCCATTTCCTGAGGAGACTAAGGTTGTTTAACATCTGCCGGACGATGCTGCGGATGTTCTACGACTCTGTGGTGGCCAGTGCTATCATGTTTGCTGTTGTGTGCTGGGGCAGCAGGCTGAGGGTAGCAGGCACCAACAGAATCAACAAACTCATTCGTAAGGCCAGTGATGTTGTGGGGGTGTAACTGGACTCTCTGACGGTGGTGTCTGAAAAGAGGATTCCGTCCAAGTTTCATGCCATCTTGAACAATGACTGCCATCTACTCCATGATGTACTGGTTAGGCACAGGAGTACATTAGGGCAGAGACTCATTCCACCGAGATGCAACACAGAGCGTCATAGGAAGTCATTCCTGCCTGTGGCCATCAAACTTTACAATTCCTCCCTCAGAGTGTCAGACACCCTGTGTCTGTAGGTCAGACACAGAGTGAGAATAGGCTGGTCCTGGACTTATTTCCTCTTGGCATAATTAACTTGTTATTATTTAATTTTTAACGGTTTATATTGCTATATTTCTACACTATTGTTGTTTGGTCCGACCGTAACGAACCCCAATTTCCCTCTGGATCAATCAAGGATGTCTGTCTGTATGTCTCTCTGTTGTCAGCCTACGCCACTCCAGAAAATAAAAATATACCGCATGCCTGTTCTACCTGTGTCTCTCGTATTTATATAGAAGTACCCCCAAGAACATGGTCATTTATTTCTTAATCCTCATTTCCAACGATCGGGCCTGATTTTGACGAGTTATCATGTCTGTCCTGACTGAGCACCGCGGTGACATTATCTCTGCCCAGTAATGTCACCCCTCGTCCTTTAATTTCTTCCGCTTTTTGACGTCATAAACTTTAATTGAAATGAATTGAAAAGAAATGAAACCGTCTCGCCTGTAGAGGTCGCACCTTCCTTGGAAGAGAGCCCAATCATCCAGATATCTGAAGTCCTCGTCCCGACTCTAACGCTTCAGCTACCTGTTAAACTGAATGTTCTTTCTATTTCTGGCCACACCAGCAGATACAGAACCGTCCCCCTCCTCCTAGCTGTAACACAGGTACCTATAACGACCGCATACCATCGAGAAACCACATTCTTGTCTGGAATTCCTTTTCTCTGTTCCCCTAACAAAGAAAACCCTAGCGCTAGTCTGGCCTCACTGGGACGAGTAATGGTCCGGGAAATCAAATTCACAGGTAAATTGGCGGCATCACTTTGCATAACCACCTCCCTATTCATACCGATGTCATTGGTCCGTACATGGACCATGACCTACAGTTGTCAGAACACCAACTTAAGCATCATCGAGAAGAAAAGAATAAATAAACGGCAACAAAAATGTTTCTGAAGTTTGATGCCTGATCTCGCTGAAACCTCTACTCGCTGAAGCATCGCAGTAATAAAGCCTCTAAAGACCAGTTGGACACTGTCCTCTCCAACAGATGCCGCTCCGCTTGCTCTGCCTTGTGTTTCTTTGCACTTGCTGATGAATCCCGTTCCGTGATTGGTCGCTGTTCAAACGCCGTAACTTCCGAAACTGTTTTCCAGGCAGTCCGCAGAATGTGTGGGTTTCCAATTTCTCGTTCCCTGCCGCTGTCTGCAGTCTGATTAAACGCCGAATCATCGCCTCACACTCTACTAGCGTCAAAGAAAGGGCGAAATTCCCTCCGTCCCCCACTCTCCCCTCTCATCAATACTCAGCACTTCGGCGTTCAGTCGTCCCGAATTGTGTATGTCTCCCGGGGATTGAGTATGCGTGTTACCCGATGGTTAACTGAGGGAAGAGGAAGGAAGGCAGGAGAGTGGAGCCCATAGACAGAGTGCTCAGATTGCAGACTTTGGAGGGAGTGGTGTCCGTACACACCACCGACTTGTGCATTTAGAGCTGTGGGGAGACTCGGAATCGAGAGATTAATAACCTGCGGAAGGGGGCAGGTGTAAACACTACGATGTGGAGTTCTCTTGGGGACAGATTTGGTCACGGAGACTGGGGTGGGGGCTTAGTGGAGTTAAGGGATGACGGGGAATTGCAGTTGTGCAGGCAAGGGCGTTAGTCAGGGAGATCGGAAGCGTTAATGGAGGGAACGGGATAATGGAGACTGGACGGGGTGTGTCAGTGCTACGAGGCAGGGCGTGTCCGTGCTTTGGTGTCACTATAAATGACGTGCGGCTGTCACGGTGGGGAGCAGTCAGAAACAGTGCGCAGCTCCCTATCTCGGTCTGCCCAATCCGAACTTGGCGAGAACTCTCGAATTGTGTGTGACTCTCGGAGTAGGTGTGTTTGTGTGTGTGTGAGTGTGTGTGTGAAACCGGATGGCGTGCTAATGGAAGAGGAAAGAAGGGCAGGAGAGGGGAGGCCAGTTAAAGTGTGGTGAGATTGTAGTCACTCATCCAATTGGTGTTGGAACCACACGGCCTGTGCGTGCAGAATTGTGGAGACGCTCAGGAGTTGGTGCGAGATATCCAGTGGAAGGCGGGAGGTGTAGCAACAGACGCCATCTCTCCGTCGTAGTCCCCACAGTTGTCTGCGGCGGCGACCGACATGGAGATAGTTTTAGGGGATTAGGGAGGTAACGGAGACATGCGAGGTGCCCCTGCCGGAAGGTAGGCGATAAGCGAGAGGATGGAATGGGTCACGGAGACGTGGCAGCCTGTGAGGGAGATCTGACTGTAAGTGTAAGGAGTGTGTGACAGAGACAGGGAGTCCTGCAGGAGAAGGAGAGTTTGACGAAGACGGGTTGGGGTTTAAATGATGGGGTGGGTTACGCGGACGGGTCACTTTTAAAGTGCCTAGGACCTCAAGCTGCTTATATATGTGTGTGTGTGTGTGTGTGTGTGTGTGTGTGTGTGTGTGTGTGTGTGTGTGTGTGTGTGTGTGTGTGTGTGTGTGCGTGCGTGCGTGTGTGTGTGTGTGTGAGAGAGAGAGTGTGTGTGTGTGTGTGTGCGCGCGCGCTACTGTACGCGTGTGTACGTAATGAGTGAATGTATTTTACTGATATCCTACATATGTTTGATATCTTTCTATTTTATGGATATTATGTGCGCTTTTTGCCGCGCGTGTGAGTTGGTATTGTGTCTGCAGCTTGGTCCTGACTGTATATACATATGGGCATACATGTGCGATGAAATTGCAATTGAACTTGAATTGAATTGAAATGAAATGAAACTGTCTCGTCTGTAGAAGTCGCACCTTCCGAGCAAGAGAGCTGATGATGCACATGTCAGAAAACCTCGATCCAACCCTAACACTTTTAAACTCAATATTATTTCTAATTTTGGCTACACCTGCAGATACATAATATTGGAGAACAGCCTCCATTTATCTCCCTATATACTGATCAAAATGCCGTCGAGGAATCTCGTTCCCACAACCTTCAAGGCAAGCATTCAACTCTCCTGCCAGGCACTGATCGTGCGATTACATAGTAAGAAACAATATTTCAACTGAAAACAAACCAATTACCTGTTTTGTGTTTTCTCTCCCTGAAGTCTCATCCTTGAAGATTCAGAGATGGACCATCTAACTTCCACTCAAATCCAATTCTTACCCTCTACTCCTGCTCATCTGTCTCTCCTTCTCTCTCTCTCTCTCTCTCTCTCTCTCTCTCTCTCTCTCTCTCTCTCTCTCTCTCTCTCACACACGCACGCACACAAATAAACACACACAAACACACTCTCTCTCTCTCACACACACACACACGCACGCTCACAAATACACACGCACACACACACACACACACAGACACACACACACATTCAAACATTGAGTGAAAATCTCTCCATACCCTTCCCATCCAACACACCTGTGTTTAGACGTAGACTGAAGCTCCTTCTACACAGTCCATCACACTCTCCTGAAGTCAGACACTGGTCGACGCTTTCTCCCGACCATCCTATCGCACACACCCGGGTTCAGACACAAATTGAAGCTTGCTCCCCCTGGGTCCCTACAGAAACTCCCATGTTCAGAAGCTCCTTCCCTTTCACCAGTCCACAGAACTCCGCCTTTCCAGTAGACTTGAATTGTAAGTCCGGCTTGGAGTGTTTCTGTTCAGTGAATGTGCAGGGAACAGGAGAGAATTGGAAGAGAGGGTGGTTTTGGTAGGAGACCGGGCGTGCTGGTGAGATATCAGTCACTGGGATGAAGTGTTATCGAACTCAGCCATCAGCCTGTTCACATAGAACAGTGCAGAGGCTCAGAACCGAGAGCTCGATATCCGGTGGAAGGGGGCTGGGTGATGTCACACCAGACGTCATCTCTCACCCTTCCTCCCAATAAATCCATATAATCAGAGAGAGGGAGACGTGCAGAGGAGGAAGAGCGTTAGTGGAAACCTGCAATACCTGCAGTGGATGGAGCGGGCCAGGGAGACGGTGTGAGGATTTGGGGAAGGAGGAGATAACGGAGACGGCACGGAGAGTAGGGGACGGAGGGATGGCGGAGACAGGGTATGTGGAAGAAGATGGCGGTGGCGGAATCAGGGAGTGCTGTAGGGAAAGTCGTGGATGACGGTGACGAGGATGGACGACTGGGAAGGAGGGTTGACGACGAACTGGAAACTGAAAACTCAATAAACCTGGAACACCTTCTTCCCCTCCGCCAGCATATTCTTGAACGCACCAGCTCCACCTCCTCATATGTCCGGCATTTATGATCTTTTTGCATTTGACAATAATTTTACATTTTTGTGCCTTACTGATTCTTCAAAAGAACAAATCTCAGATGGTCTAATTCTCAGATAATAAAACAGGCCGTGAATCCGGTCGAAAAGATGCGATACAGGTGGACAGGACATTTGACACGCTGGCCTTCATCAGTCAGGACACTGAGCACGGGAGTCGGAGGTCACGTTGCAGTTGCAGATGACGTCGGTCAGGCCGCACTTGGAGTATGGAGTTCAGTTCTGCTTGCCTTGCTCTAAGAGAAATCTCAACGAACTGGAAAGATTGCAGAGGGCGATTTCCGAGGATGCTGCCGGGACAGGAGGGAATGAGTTATGGAGCGAGGTTGGGAATTCTGAGACTTTTTTCAGTGACATTACAGAGGTGTAGAAAACCACGAGAGACACAGATAAGGCGAAAGCGTGCACTCTATTTCCCCAGGACTGGGGTATCGAGAACATTAACGCACATGTTCGAGGTGAGAGTAGCTAAAGACAGAAGTCTGGAGCGAGCCGGGTTAGATAAAATGGAGGGAGAGACCGGGAACAGAACGGGGAATTGGGGGAGAGGAAAGCAAGAAAGCGGGGTGAGGAAAATGGGGATGAAAGAGAGGAGGCGAGACAAGAGAGGAATGAGAGTGAAACTTTATACTGACGCGAGTAAAGAGAGGGCAAAATTGTGAGTAAGATTGCGATAGAAGGATAGAGGAGAACAGTGAAGAAAATAAGGATGAAACAGAGGAGGTGGGAGTGGAGATGGATAAGAGAGAGACTTTATAGTGACGAGGACAAAGAGAGCACAAGATGGTGAGTAAGATTGTGATAGAATTAAACAGGAGAATAGGGTAAGGGTGAGGGGCAGCAGCGCGGAAGTGGTAGTGCGAGTGATTAGGAGAAATGGAGGAGAAAGAGTGTTTTATCATTAAATTCAAATCGGTCCCACTGGTTGTTGACAGAGACCCTGGACGTTTCAGAAATATCTGGGCACAAAGCTGCAGACTTCTCAAAGATGAAGCGATAACGAACCTGACTGCAAGCTTTATTCTCAAAGTCATATGAACTTACACCTCATTCGGGGTCTTCATCGTCCATCCCGTACACGACATTCGAAGCCACCTTCCTGTCAAAGAGGGGTAGAAAATTTCAACGCAGCTCCAGCAGTCATTCCCCAAACCACTGATACCTTCCCTCGCCATTGACCTGTGGCACCCCAAAATCTCTCATAACGCCACTTTCCCAGCACAGCCCTGTGTCAGTCTCCGGAACACTCCCACTGACCCACTCTTTCCCTGCAGCACTGTGTCAGACACCAAAGTATTACCTTGTCGCACTCTCTACACACAGATCGATTTCTGATATCAGAATAATAACAGTACCCAACTTTCTCCTCACAAGCCCGTGTCAGTCCCCAAAGTATTCCCACAGCGCCAATGTCTACCAAGGCCCCATGTCAGTCCTCAAAATGCTCCCACTGCTTTGCTGTCTCCCCACAGGCCTGTGTTTTCTGCTTAAGTACTCAGACTCATCACTCCCACCCCCAGATCAGTGTCAGTCCAAACTACACACACTGCCTGACTCTCTCCCCACAGCCCCGTGCCGGTCGCCAAATAATCCCAATGCCCAACCCTCTTCTTAGAGACCTGTGTCAATCAACAAAACATCTCCCGCTTCCCCTTCTCTCCCCACGGACGTGTCTCAGTCCCCAGAGTGCTCCCACTGAACCATTCTCTCCCCACAGATCTGTGTCTGTCCCCAAAGTAAACCCCTCCCTCATTCTCTCCCCACAAACTTGTGCCAGGCCCCAAAGTTCTTTCCACTGCCTCATTCTCTCCCACAACCTGGGTCAGTTGCCAAAAGCGCTTCATCGCTGTCTCCCCACGGCCCAGTGGTAGTCCCCAAAATATTTGCAATTCCCAC